>NC_053389.1:279778572-280078572 GCF_905171765.1 Bufo bufo
GATAAGTGGCAGAGATTGGCATTCTGAGAATCTCCAATACGCATGCGCAAAGTGCCAGCACAAGCGTAAGTACGAACTGCAAGCCCCAGCGATCCTGGAATAACAGAGGGAGATCAAGTGGAGCACACGAACCGAGCCACATACTGTATGTACCAAGTTACCCACCAGTAGTTGCAGGCTGCGCAACGAGACGGACACTCTGGGGTATTGGTAAGAAGCGTGATAGCGCAAGGTACTCTGCCCGATTATATAATAAGCACGCTTTACATCGGTATAAATAAGCAAGCATATCACGGTAATTGCATGAGATTGAGCATCTAATACTAACTTGGAACGGCACCAGTAATATGCAATATATGAACGCAAGATATAGAGGAGGAATTAACTTGATATACCGGAACCATATGAACTGAACATAATCCCAATTTGCGTGAGCTCCGCAATTGGAATTTGGAATTATAAGAGGGACCGTGACTATAATTTTCTGTAACCATTAATTTATGTTATCTTTGCATTTTAAATATTTTTTATATTTTTCTTTTATGTAATATGAATTGTTCTTTATTTGATAATAAGTAGTGTATTGATTACTTAAGAGCCGGCCATTGGTTTGAATTTTATGAAAGATACATCAAACTTGATAAATGCATTCACACAAATCCATGCTTATAATTTATGCATTTTTTTTTGTTAATTATGATCAAGAGGTATTTACTGGACAGAAGGAGTTAAGTCATCCTTAATAAGCCAAACTAACCTAATGCTTTAATTAAAAACTGCACTTGAATGTAGATGAGATACAAATGAAGGTAATTAAGATCAGATGGTATCTAGAGGGCAATTTTATTATTAATCTGAAAAATAGCTCTGACTAATTAACGGGGAGAAAATCACCTTGTGGCCTGCTGTGTATGTCAATATCACAACAGTAAGTACATAAAGTACATAGATAGACTCAATTTGTTATTAAAGGCTGTCAGTGGGAGACCTTTCATTAGGAAGGATTCAATACGAGTCATTTATCACTGACACCCTACCGGAAAGCCGATAAACAAAACAGCATAAGATACGGGGGGGTTAAAAAGGGTCATAATAACCATAAAGAAAAAGAGGTCTACATTAACTATATCATAATAAGTTGTCTTATTCAGGTAATTACGTAAATAATTGTATTATAATACACCTTATTTACCTTTTTTACATGTCTTATTCCTTAATTTTTTTCAATGTTTCTATTTATTTTTTAAAGGGGTTGTCCGAGTTATGAAAAAAATATATAGCACTGTAAATCTGATGGTCAGCAATATACTGTATAACTAAACTAAGTTTTAGGCAAAAAATTATATTTCCTCATTTCACTGGTACTCTTCGGGCCCTTTGTTTACCTGCAAAAACAACAATCTCTGCCCCTCCCCCTACTCTGCTAAGGGAGTGAATACAAGTGCTGCCCCGAGTGACATGTCTGCCTACTGGGATACTCAGCAGCATGTTGTATGTGTAGGACTACAAGTCCCAGCTGTACAATGACACTGCTGATACACACAAGATCTTCCCCCTACCTGTTCTTGTGCAATGCTCTGCAGAATTCCTCCAATCTGTCAGCTCCTGTGCCCAGCATTTGTCTCCTCCCTGCCTGCAGCTGCTCAGTAAAGCCTTCATCCCTGAGTCTGTGCTGCTGAAAGGGGTTAAAGTTTTTCCTGAAGAATCCAGGGAGAGAGCAGAGAGTACAAGCTCAGCCAGTGAGGGGGACGTGACCAGCACAGTGACATCTCGTGTACAGACACATATCTGCTCTCTCAGGCTTGTGCACGAAACATCTTCAGAGCAGGGAGAGAAGCTGACATCACAGGTCATGTGACCCTCAGCAAAATCTGAGAAAGCAGCAACTGCAGATTCTGGTGGATTGGGCATGGTAAAGCCTTTATATTTGATTAGTTAGAAACATACAAAGGACAAAAAATAACTCGGAAAAACCCCTTTAAGCCTTATATAATTTTTTATACTTTATTTCATTTTTGTTATACCTTAAGTTTTTATTAGATTTTTATTTTTTTATTTTTACTAATTTTATACTTTTCTTTTCAAAAATATTTTTGTAATTTTAAGTTATTCCTACACTGCAAAAATAAAAATACTAGTTGCCTTTACTTGCTCCATCCTGAAAGTCATTAAATGATTCACGGATGTAATGTAATATTATTTATAAAAAAAAAAAATATTACATAAACTTTAAAAAATGCTTCTAAAATGTTATGCACATTATGAAATGAAACTGCAATCTGATCCAAGCAAATAAATTATTATTAAATAGTAATAACTGACGAGTCTTAAAAGTATGGTGACATATTCATTTTTTGTTTTTATGTACAGATTATTATTAAGTGTGTTCCATAATCTTGTCTCAAGAAATCTTTTTTATGGAGATCAGTTGTGGGTGCCTTTAGTCTGAGATACATATTTTAAAATGTAGACCAAAGCACACAGTTTTTCCTAGTTTTAGACCTCATACATGTATTTATATGCAGACACACAAAGGGGGATTTATCATAATCCCTATGAAAGTTTTCTGGCGTAAAAAAGTAGCAGACCCTTGATTTGCTAACTTTTAAACGCCATTGTGCCTAAATCTAGGCACAAGTGGCATTTCTATGCCACTCTTGCCACTTTCCAAGATGGGGGGTGGGTGGGACCATCAGCCTTGGCACATTTATCATCATTTCAACCAGTTTCTGCCTCTGTATGGAATGTGAGGATATTCTCCCCTAAAACCACTAGCAGGTGAAGTAAGTAACACTGATTATTTTATTCCAATGGATCCTGTTGAGGAGTGAAATATATTGGGCAACAAGTGAACAGTCAGGTGGAGATTTATTATCTCCCTACACCATCTTTATGGTGTAAATAAGTCGCATAAGTCGCAAACCTCGAGTTTGTGACTTTTCAGACGCAACTGCGACAAAACTTTGTTGCAAGTGGTGTTTCTACACCTCCCTTGGCACTTTCTGAAAATAGGGCATGACAAGGACATGTAGGGGTGGGGGCAGCAGGCCTGGTACACTTATCTTCATTTACTCTAGTTTTCTAGTGTAAATGAAGACAGAAATCTATGGTAGCTCCGAGCTGCTGTAGATTTCTGTTTAGGTGCACGGACTGCCAGAGGATGCAACTAATTTAGGAAGAGGCCTACATCTCACCATAAATTAAGTGCATCCTGCAACAGTGCAGGAGATATCAGGACCAGTGCAGCACTAGGCAATCTTGATAAATCTCCTCCTGGCCCTCAGTTCTTAAAGTTGATGTGCAGGAAAAGTACACAAGAGTAAGCATCTGCATGACTTTGACAAGAGAGACAACTGAGTAAGAGCATCTCAAAAACAGCAGGTGTTGACCCCAGCCATGTGAGTACGTGTGCATCACAACTGGACCATCAAACAATGGAAGAAGGTGGCTTGGTCTGAAGAATCACATTTTCTTTTGCATTACTGCATGTGGAGAGATGGCACCAGGATGTGCTAGTGGAAGAAGTCAAGCTGGTGGAGACATTGTGGGGGATTGGGCAATATTCAAATGGATACTGGCATTTATGTGGCTGCCACTTAATGCACCACCTACCTAAACATTGTTGCAGACTAGGAATTCCTTAACAATGGTGATCTCTGTAATGGGGACACCCCTTTGCTCGGTTTTCCTTCCTTTGAGGGTTATCTGGCTATCACTGTGTTGAAGACCCATAACTGGGGCTCCACAACTATTTTGCATATTACTGTTTCCCAGGGAGCTTTGCACTTTGGATTGCTGTGTCGAGACTCTTAAATGAGGCTCCACAGTGTTTTCTGTAGCTGGTCTCCCTAAGATCAGCCATTGTTTTGTTTGAATGAACTGAAAGGGTCAGTGCTGGCACAAAGATGACCTACAGAATATAACTACTTCCTATAAAGGACCCTATCTGGGAAGGGTTTATTATTAAGGACAAAGGACACATATGGAGGGTAAGTGTTTGCGGCGGTCCCTACTGCACACCGGGTCATTTTGGACCTCCCCCCCTAGTGACGCCTTTAACCTGTCATTGCAACAATGATTGCAATGATAGGCTACAAGTAACTAGTTCGATCCATACCCCTTCTGCATTGGTGCTTCCCCCCACAGGAAGTGAGAGATGAGAGGTTAAATTCCCCCACCAGCGTTAGGTATTCAAGTCTGCCCGATACCCCTGATGAAGCCAGAATAGCTGGCGAAACATGTTGGGGGGCGGAATCTAGGTTTTTAATCTGCTGGACCCTATTGAGCTATTGCTGCGATCTATGTGCTTGATACAATAACACACATTGCCATCAGGCTCATCTAACATTGGTGCTTATACCCCAGATACGGGGGCCAAGTAGTTATCAGGCACAGCATAGAACATGTTCATACAGCTGGGATGATGGTGTGTGGTTGAGCGGTGTTAGTGCACTCCCGCCAACCTATACACCTTACTGACCCTTTACATACAGCAATTCTCATGGGGCACAGTGTTTTTAACCCTTTAGGTAGCTCACAATATTCTTTCACCAGTTTTAAACATGAATAAGTAAAAGTTATGTTTTATTAGTCTGGGACAAGAGTGGTTAGTAGCCGTGTAGGCAGTAGTGTTTAACTACAGAATATAAGGTAGGTGATTTTAATATTATGATTGATCAGTATATAATGGGATCTATAAAGTAAAATATATAACCATTCCTCTAAGCATCCCAGGTAGGATATATTATCACATAAATAATAGATGTTATTTATGGTGTGATCCACAAAGACTACTTGCTGACTGATCCAGCTGGTGGCTAATAGAAGGTATTGATGTACAGTATAATATGGGCAATGTAATCTAGACACATTTCAAACCAGTCTCAGCTTCTTTATCAGTAGCAATCATTATGCTTCAAAACGTGTCGGCCTTACATTGACCATGCTATGGTTATCATACCCAACAAAAACGAATGAGACGCTCTCCGGAATTTTACTTTGCATATACCACTACCAGTATTCAGCTGCCCTGAACCTATAGCTCGGTGTGGTACCAATAGGGATGATCGTGCGCCAGGACTAATAGCCTTTACAAGACACCAGTGTAATAAAAACTTGGATACTGGGGCAGACATCACCCTGAAAGTGCTCAATACCTTGTAAACAAGGACACTAGTGGGGACAGCTAAATCCATCAGTGTGAATTGAGACACTGGACACTCACAAATGCTCCATAGAATATTCTACCATCCTATGGAAAATACACCAATTAAGAAAATCTAAAAAGAAACAACGTAGGGCTGCAGTCCACACATTATAGAGCAAGCTGCGAGAGCTCCGCAGCTTAGTATAAAGGAGGGACCGTGACTATCAATTATTTATATTTATTTTTATGTATTTTTATTTAAAATTTTAGATTCAATATTGTATTTGATTTTGTGCTGCCATATGGTGCATCTATGTCAGCATAAGAGCGTATATTTGTATGTATGATTGGCCAATATCTGGCAAAATTTTATAGGTTGGGATTAAATTGGATGTAATTAACTTCTTGTGAGCTGGTCATTTTTGTGTATATCCATTGTCTAGCTATTGGATGGTAGCAGGCCGTGCTCTATTTTGGTGAGCTTCCCATAAATATATTTTTTAATATCCATCATATCTTTGACTTCTATTTTATGATTAGCAGTAGTATCTAGTTCTACATCTGCGAGGGCCTGAAGGTGTAGAACGGTCTCTCGGACAGATAATATACACTTCACTTGTACAGACATTCTAGACATTCGTTTAGTTTAGCTTACGTATATGTGTTTTATCTTTTAGGTGTTTAATATATATAGTATAGTAGTATATATAGTAGTATCAATAGTGAGGTTTATATGTCACCACTGGTCAACCATTTGTACAGGGTGGGCCATTTATATGGATACACCTTAATAAAATGGGAATGGTTGGTGATATTAACTTCCTGTTTGTGGCACATTAGTATATGTAAGGGGGGGAAACTTTTCAAGATGGGTGGTGACCATGGCGGCCATTTTGAAGTCAGCCATTTTGAATCCAACTTTTGTTTTTTCAATAGGAAGAGGGTCATTTGACACATCAAACTTATTGGGAATTTCACAAGAAAAACAATGGTGTGCTTGGTTTTAACGTAACTTTATTCGTTCATGACTTATTTACAAGTTTCTGAACACTTATAAAATGTGTTCAATGTGCTGCCCATTGTGTTGGATTGTCAATGCAACCCTTTTCTCCCACTATTCACACACTGATAGCAACACCGCAGGAGAAATGCTAGCACAGGCTTCCAGTATCCGTAGTTTCAGGTGCTGCACATCTCATATCATCTGAAGGCAATCGTCTATGCTGTGAAGATACGAGATGTGCAGCACCTGAAACTACGGATACTGGAAGTCTGTGCTAGCATTTCTCCTGCAGTGTTGCTATCAGTGTGTGAAGAGTGGGAGAAGAGGGTTGCATTGACAATCCAACACAATGGGCAGCACATTGAACACCAAACATTCCCATTTTATTAAGGTGTATCCATATAAATGGCCCACCCTGTACAATAACTATTTTACCATTTTTTATAATAATTTACATGTGGTTCCCTTTACATACATACCTTTTAGGTCTCCTGGGTATGGACAACAGCCAATGCTCTCGGCAAAACACTGATCACTGACCAGTGTGCAGTCCTATTCTGCTTTTTTTTGGCATCTTTAAAGTGCTGGAAATCAGTACTCATTAAGACTATGGTAAACCAACGTAATTTTCCTTCAATTTTGACCAAAGCGGTGTAGCAAATGAAACTTCACTGTAACTCACAATCCTCTGTTCACATTGACTTTTATGTCTGAGAAATTTAGCCAATTAATTCCAGATTAAAGTAGCAGTAGTTGGTACCATAGATGAAAATTATGTTCATCAACTGGGTTAAAAATAAGTTTGCTTCTTTAAAGGGTCCTTTACTAGTGATGGCTTTTCCTCAGGGTAAGCCATCTAAATTTGATCAGCAGGGATCAGACATCCTACACCCTGGCTGACCAGCAGCTCTGCAGTAGCTCGGGCGCCAGAAGTCAGCACTGGGCGAAAATTTATCAAAGGGGCTTTCTAGTTGATAACATTTAAAAAAAAAGGGCCATAAACAATTAAAAATAAAAAGTGAGTATTACTCACCTCACCTCAAATAGCAGCTGTATAGTACAATCGGCCTAAAGTTTGAATTGTTGACCCTGCTGCCTCTATACTGCCATGACCAGCTTCACCCGCACCTACTGTGTCCTTCTCCCATACCATGTAGATTGTAAGCCCTCACGGGCAGGGCCCTCTCTCCTTCTGTACCAGTCTGTAACTCGTCTTGTTCCTGCTTAGTGCACTTGTCTGTATTATGTATGTGCACCCCTTATCACATGTACAGCGCCATGGAATGAATGGCGCTTTAATAATAAATAATAATAATAATAAAATTGTAAAGAGCTGTAGAATATGGTGGTGCAATAGAAATAAAGACTATTATTATTATTATTATTGCCATGTTAGTCAGTGTCATAAACTGGGCTGGGTGAAAGCATAATGAGAATGAGAAACACTCTTGGTTCCCGATTATTTAGGACCTTCACCATCCCCTGTCCTTTCCAAATGTGAAGGCTACCATATTGTGATAGTGTTAAAGGGGTACTCCGGTTACCATAAATATAACTTATGTTTTAGACTAATTCGTCATCAATAATTACCTAATATAATGTAAATTTCACATATTTACTGTTCAGTAGTTCTAAAAGTAGTTTTTCTTCCTGTGCTACCCACTGTGTTTCCTCATAAATTACCATGGCATCGACCTATGATTCTGAGCCTTTGTTAGGTCGAGCATGCTCAGTGTATTGCTATCAATTCTCTAGCTATGTCTTGTGCTGGTGATTACTGAGTAGAGGGGGCGTGACTGCACTGTATATTAGGCAGCCAATCAATAAACATCAACACTCACAGCAGGAAAGCTAGGGATAGTGGGGACTGTAGTCTTTGAAGATTTGCGAGGGAAGATCAGGCGCCATGATACTCTCAGTGTCTTGCAGACTCACACAGGACCTAGACAAATGGATTGCAAGGTAAATTGAAGCTCTGGTTATATGTATAGGTATGGGTTCTGGTTGGGTCACAGATTGCAGCCTTAATGCAGTTTTTCAAAAATTAAGTTACGAGGCTTCCCGTTCCGGCGCTGGTATGTGAGGACACAGGGACTTCAGCTCCTCACCGCCAAACAACTACCGGCCCGCTCCGACTCTCTCCCCAGTGTTAACCGGGGGCAAAACTCATCTAATAACCACTCCGGAGTGTGTATGGAGCGATACATTCTAAGGAGCGGGCAGAAAATCACCTCCTCGGGGCGGTACATGAGCGCACAGGATCCTGCACTTCAAAAAACAAACAAACTCTGGACTTTACAAGGAACTCTGACGTGTTATTTATAACAGAAAAGCAACAATAGTCTTCTGAAAAAAATGCAGAGAGGGGGAAAAAAAAAGAAGAATATTAAGAAGGTGGTGTGGACCTGCCGAGATTACCAGAAAAAAGGAAGTTCCTGTGAGAAAATGTACAAGCTGAAATGTTTTTTTTGGTTTCACATTGTATTGTTAGTTATTGTATTTAGAGTTCTTGGGGTGTCAGATCAGCATATTCAGTGTGTTAAGAGATGTGGGGGGTGCTACGCTGGGAGGTACTGTTCCACCGAGGAGGTGCTCCTGATAGGGGACTTCCTTGCTTGGTTATATAACAATGGTCATGGATCTTCCTGCGGCAATGAGAATTGTCTCTTGGAATGTTAAGGGGCTGCGCTCCCCAAATAAGCGCATTAAAATCTTGAGACATCTTAAAAGATTGAAGGCGGATGTAGCTTTGCTGCAGGAGACTCATCTCCCAAAAACGGATTTTCATAGGATGAAGAAGATGTGGGTGGGGGAAGTTTACGGCTCAGAAGCAGTAGGGAGAAAAGCGGGGGTATTACTCCTAATTGGAAGATAATTCTCTCATGCTGTTCAATCGGTAACAAGTGATACAGAGGGTAGAATGACCCGTATTCATATTTCAGAATCATTTGGGGACTATGCCATATATAACATATACGCTCCAAATCAAGGTCAGGGAGATTTTCTTGATGTTTTGGGTCAGACGCTACTTCAGGACACACATTCAAATAAAATAGTTGGAGGCGACTTTAACATGGTTATGAACACACTAGAAGACAGAAGACACAATAGATTAAAAAGTAAACAAGAGACCCTAGCTAACTTTGTCAATTCACTGGCGTTAAAAGACAGTTGGAGATTGCACCACGCTCAAGGTAGAGAATACACACATTATTCGCACACACATGACAGTTGGTCCAGAATTAATGACATTTTCCTATCTCAGGGGATTCTTCAAAAGGTCTCGGAAGTTAGCATTAAAGATATGGTTATATCCGATCATTTCCCGATGTTGTTAGATGTAATGGATCAATATCCCAAAGGTAGAGACTTTATATGGAGATTCCCGAATTTTCTGCTAAGAGATGAGAATTTTGCAAAGATACTGAATGGATGGTGGATGGAATATGTGGATGATAATAAAGAGCATATGCAAACACCAATGCTATTTTGGGAAACCGCTAAAGGGGTCCTGAGAGGTCGGTTAATGGCTTACGTATCATCTATAAAAAAAAAGGTTAGACTGAACTATGATGAAAACTTAAGAATAGCATATGTTGATTTCTTCTCAACTCCGACCCAAAACGCAAAAGAGAAGTGGGTTTTGGCCCAGAGAGATTTTGACATGTGGGCTGATAAACAGGAGGATATTAAAAGAACGAGACTGGAAATATAAAGGCATAAATATGGCCATAAATATGGCCATAAATCGGGAAAACTGTTGGCTTCTCTTGCAAAAGGTAGACGCCCTATGACGCATATTAATGGTATAAAAAGGGGAGATGGAACAAAAAAAAGGCAGACCAGAATGTATCACAGACTTATTAGGTGACTTCTTTGCTAGTTTTTATCGCAAAGAAGAAGGGGAACTAGAGAAAGGGAAGACGTTCCTAGAAGCCCTGTCACTATCGAAATTATCTAGCAAACAATTAGCCTCCTTAAATGCTGCAGTAACAGCTACGGAGATTCAATCTACCATAAATTCATTTCCCTCCAGAAAAGCCCCTGGTCCAGATGGGTACACCTCAGACTTTTATAAAGTATTATGCACCCAGATAGCTCCAATATTAACCGCATTATATACCTCCATAGTAACAGGAAGTAATATTCTGGATCAGATGAACACGGCCTTAATTACATTAATATATAAAAAAGGGAAGGACCCAGAAGACCCTTCATCCTATAGATCGATTTCATTGATAAATCAGGATCTGAAAATCCTCACGAAATTGCTAGCGAATAGATTGGCATAAATACTCCCCACTCTCGTCTACCCAAAACAGGTGGGGTTTGTAAAGGGTAAATCTGCGGTCACGAATATAAGGAAGGTATTATTAGCACTATCTGTGGCAGGGACGATGAGATATAAAAAGAAAAGTCAAGCAATAGTTATATTAGATACCGAAAAGGCGTTCGATAGCATCAACTGGAATTGGTTGGATATGGTTCTGGATGAGATGGGATTTGTGGGCCTTTTTAGACAGCTCCTTAAAGAAATATATCTTAATCTTAAAGCCAGGATATTTAATGCGGGATGTATGTCAAGCCCCTTTACCCTACAGAGAGGTACCAGGCAGGGGTGCCCTATGTCCCCTCTATTGTTTGATTTGGCAATTGAACCTTTAGCCAGATATTTAGACTCATCCGACAGTTTTGAGAGGTTGGAATTAGGCAAAAATATGATGCGTTTTGGCACTTTTTGCAGACGATATAGTACTGTTTATGGCTGATCCTTTAAAATACATGCGTAATGTAACACAAGCTATGAGGGAATTTGGAGTTTTTTCTGGGTTAAAGATTAACCACTCAAAAAGTGAGATACTTTTTATGTAAGGCAGACACCCAGATGGCCAGATCACTGAAGTGGAAGGTTTCCCAATAGTTAAATCGGCAATAACATACCTGGGGATTAAAATAGGAAGTACTATGGAATCAATATATTGACTAAACTACGACCCATTAATCGCGAAAATTCTAAAAGAATTGAAACAATGGCATGATTTGCCACTCTCATTGATGGGTAGAAACCATCTACTTAAAATGATGTCCATGTCCAAACTGTTCCATTCCAGATATTAGAGGCTACAATTTAGCTTGTATGGCTAGACATATAACAGACTGGGTTAATGGGACGGGACACCACTCGGCCCTATTATTGGAAAGAGGGTTTTGTGCCCCCTAGTCCCTGGTGGCGCTGTTTCATGCTAGACTAAGTAATATTCCAGTTTGGATTAAACAATCCATACTCATTAAAGATACTATAGCCACTTGGAGAATACTGAGGAAAAGATATTGGTTGTCATTTAGGATATGTAAGCATCTCCCGTTATGGAACAACCCGGAGTTTAAACAGGGACAAACAAACAGCTTATTCTCAGAGTGGAAAGCCAAAGGGATTACTCAGGTAAAACATTTACTACACGATAACGTGCCCAGATGGCTTACAGAGAAAGAATTGATAGATAAATATACTTTGCATCCATTTCAAACTATTCAATTTGCCCAGGTTAAAGCAGATATTACATCAAACCTGGTAATGGTGCATAAGGAAAGGACTCAAAACATACTAGATAAAATCCTGGAACTGGGAGGAGGAAAAGTTTCAGTGTCGTCTATCTATTCAAAAATTAAAGAAGCAGACTTCCAGAAAGAGAAGGCAGGGCACTTTAAAAGTTGGGAAGAGCAATTGGGAATTGTTCACATCACTCCTTTGATGAGGCAGGGATGGATGACAGTAAGAAGACATATAACGAACAAAGTTTGGAGGGATACGCAACTAAGAATAATACACAGAGCCATCTATGGTTTAAATATACCTCCACACCCAAATAAACCAGATAGAATAACAAACTGTCCTAAATGCGGCCAGGGAAATACTGATTTGTATCATGGACTGTGGGAATGTACGGAAAGTAAGAAGCTCTGGGAGGAGGTAGGAGAGGTTGTCAGGGCTATATAGGGTAGGAGAGTAGAAGTTACACCACAATTATATTTATTTAATTCTGAAGAGGTAGGCAGTAATAAAAGATCTCTTCCTAGCCTATTTCATTCGAATTGCATGGTAGTTAAAAGAAATATACTACAAAAGTGGCTACTAATGGATAAGGCCCACAATACAAAACATTCTGGAGGATTTAAAAAAATTATTAATTTTATCTGGAACGTTTAGACACTATGAAATCAAAGGACAAACAAACAAAAAAGCTTTTTCAAAAATGGAAGGGCTTTACTCTCAGATACATGTCTGACGCCGAAATACAAAACCTTTTTCATACACAGAATGGTTCTTAATTGAGCAGATGAGAGGGAGATTGGGTAGATTGTTGATATGTAACAGGAATACATAATATCGAAACTAAATAAAGCGCAACTGATGTGCTAGGTGACACCCTAGTTTTATGTGGTTGTTGGAGAAAATATAGATTTCTTGTATTACATACCATATATACTTTGCTTATTATTGTAATGTCTGATGTTCGGGTCTGCGTACCCAAATGTTATTTGCAGGAAAAATAATAAAACTGTTTATAAAAAAATAATAATAATTAAGTTACTTTACCAGACTACCCCTTTAATGTTTGGAATCATACAGTAGCTAAGTCTTAAAAAAAGGATAGGAAGAACCCTACACAGTGAGGCCAATTTACTAATTGTCTACTATGGAGACAGCATAAACTAAGGGGATAGTATTGTATAAAATGTGCTGCATTAGAAAAATTGGTGTTGGAGTAGGCATTTGTTACAAATTTATGAAGTGTTTATGCCATTTTTAATGTAGTTTAAGTTTGCATTTCCCAAGGGATTGTAGGCAGGTGTATATTTTTAGCCCAATCTATCATTGCAAATTTATTTCTATTCATTTAAAATTAGACCTGCAGATAAAGGTCACCAGGAGGGCCCAATGGTTAGGGAACCCTAATGGAAAAGTAGGCAAATAATCGATATCGATACAGCATAACGAGACCCAGGTTATTAAGAGGCGATGTACTTATAGGAAAAAAAAAAAGGGGGGGGGGGTTGGGGGAGAACTAAAAACTCTAGTCTACCCTCTGTCCGGAGACGTTAATACAAGGTCTAACCGTCTAGAGTCTCCCAGGGTTTATGAGGACAGGTACGAGGACAGGGAGACCCCACCACTGGGGGCCGTCTCCGGGCAGAGGGTAGACTAGGGTTTTTACAGGGAAAGTTCTCCCCTAACCCCCCCCTTTTTTTAACTATAAGTACATCGCCCCTCAATAACCTGGGTCCCGTTATGCTGTATATATCTTGAGATATCAATTATTACCTGCAACGATTTGCCTACTTTTCCATTAGGGTTCCCTAACCATTGGGCCCTCTTGGTGACCTTTATCTGCGGGTCTAATTTTAAATGAATATAAATAAATTTGTGATTTTAAGTTTTTTTTTCTCTCTTTTGTTTTTTGCTGACTGTATTTAGTTAGGACACCTCCATTATTATTCTTTGATATCACACTTTTTGTTCATGTGATTCCTGCAATGAACTCGCTTGCGTGAAACAGCCCTTAGAGAATCAACGGTAAAGTCGTGTACCCTCACAGACGTAAAATTTGTTCAGATGAATGAATCAATTCACACAAATCAATTCACTTATCACTACTTTGTAGCAAATATGATTATATTTAAAATTGATAAGTCCAGGTATTTTCTGTCACAAATTTAACAAAAGCTGGCATCAGAACTGCAGGCAATAAAAAAAAAGTTGCATATTGATACATAACCTCCTTAGAAGGGCAACTTGTTCACATCACTGTTATGGATTCCATCATTTTTTCCCCGTTATAACGGAAAATAACGGAATCCATAAGACGGAAGTCAAAACGGAAGCCTATAAGTTACCCTTCTAAGGAGGTTATGTATCAATATGCAACTTTTTTTTTTTATTGCCTGCAGTTCTGATGCCAGCTTTAGTTAAATTTGTGACAGAAAATACCTGGACTTATCAATTTTAAATATAATCATATTTACTACAAAGTAGTGATGAGTGAATTGATTTGTGTGAATTGATTCATTCATCTGAACAAATTTGAGGCATTCCGTTTTGATCCTTCATAATAGAAGTCTATTGGCAATCATAACAGATCCGTATGGTTCCTGTTATGCAAGATGGAAAACAAAGTCCTGTCGACAGGACTTTTTTTCCGTCCTGCATAACGGAAACCAGACGGATCCGTTATGATTGCCCATAGACTTCTTTTATGACGGAAAGCAAAACGGAATGCCTTTTAAAGGCTTCCGTTTTGAATTCCATCATAATACAAGTCTCTCGGCAGCATAAAGGATCCTTTCTGGTTTCCGTTATGCAGGACTGGACACCTGCATAATGGAAACCAGGACGGATCCGTTATGCTGCCCATAGACTTGTATTATGAAGGATCAAAACAGAATGCCTCTTATAGGCTTCCGTTTTGACTTCCGTCTTATGGATTCCGTTTATTTTCCGTTATAACCATGTTATAACGGAAAAAAATGATGGAATTCATAATGGCGATGTGAACAAGCCCTAAGCTAAAAATAATAATCCCCAGTGCCTCACCTGGCTTAGTGTCAAAGAGTGAATGGAAGTGGTAGTAGTATTGGGGTAGTAGTCACCCTGGGACTCATGGTGGCTGTGTCCTTCTCCCTCAACTCCAGGACTATTACAGTGAAAAGGGGGTGCACCTAGAAGTTGTTCCCCGTGCATGGCACACCCTGGCTTGCAGTGGTTCATACTATCTTCCACACAAGGTGGAGGCAAAAACCTGTTAATAATGTTACAAAGTTGTTTTGGCTGCGGCAGGAATTTTCTCTAGAGCTCCTCTGGGATACAGTCTTAAACATCACTATGCCTCATATATTAACTCATCTGAGGGGAACACCATAATCCATAGACTTGTATTATGAAGGATCAAAATGGAATACCTCTTACAGGCTTCTGTTTTGACTTCCATAACGGTGATGTGAACGAGCACTTGCACCATAAATACTGTATATGTAAAATGAGATGCGGCAAATTTTTCTGCAGGTTACTCCCAAAATCAGGCACTGCCACAAAAATGAAAGTGGGCCTGTTTTGCCCAGATACCTTACAGGAAATCTTGGTCTAGACATCACTCACTGTAGGCAGATTGTGCCGTCCTATCATAACTCTCCAGAAAATTAACCAAGGCTATTTCATGATACTTGGTGGTCTTCTGAACTGCAATTTGTCTGTATTATAGAGTAAAGTTTTATCATTATCTTTTCAGCCAAATGTTAAAAAGAAATGTATAAAAATATCTAAAAAAAAGAATGTGAATACAGGTACATACAATTAAATGTGACACAAAACCAGGCATTCAAGAGTCAGACCCAGATTCTACTTCCTGAAGGCTATCTTTCATGCTTTTTGAAGATGTACTGATTTTGCAATAATCCATATAAAGGATAACCCTTCATCGAATTTCTTTGTAGGCAGCAGTTTCTATCCTTAAGTCTGAATCTGTCACCCTGATTTTGGACCATTATCTATAGAAATAGATGAGTAGTGCAGCAGATATGGAGTTCAGATCACTATTTTTTATTTTCCTACTGCCCCCCCCCCCCCCCCGCTGTCAACGCTCACAGCTGCATTGAAATATACTGTCAGGACTGCTGTGCATGGGCACAAGAGTCCTATGCATTATGTTATAACCGCACATCAGTCCTGACAATGTATTTCAGCACAGCTTTGAGTGTTGACGGTGTAGAAACCGGGAACAGTAGGAAAATAAAAAATAGCGATCTTGACTCCTTATCTGCTGTACTTCTGCCACCGGATTAAGCCCCTGTATGCCGCGGTCACGCTGACCGCGGCATACAGGGGGATTGCGGCAGCTTGTACATCCCCATTAGGTCCACGTGCTGCGGTGACGGGGACCCGATGGTTGCTATGGAAGCCCCGATGCCTTGCGCAGGCAGCTACAGAAGCCCAAGAGATCCAGCCCTGCACTCTGGCTGGATCAGCTATTATCCGCTGTTCTTAGATTTCAGAGTGCTGAGGAGAACAGCATTGCCACAGGATAAAACAAAAATGTAATTCATTTATTTCTACTCTCCCTCCCCATTCTACCTATTCCTAGCTTCAGCATTATTGTTCTTCTAGTGGCAGTGCTACATTCATGATGCAGTTTTTTCCTCTGCCAATGTTTTCTTACTGCTGTCTGAATTGTATTGAAAATTTTTATTTTAGCAATGATTGTGGGAAATGATGTGAAAGAAACCACTCATTCTCGCCGCTCTGGCATGGTGATTTTTTGTGTATTTTAGCAGCAGCAGTGCCTTGTACTAAGCATTTTATTAGTTAGTCTGACTGCCTAGTTTTTTAAGTATAACTGAAGTTTCGGTTTATATTTAATATAGTGTAGGGACAGGAATGTTAAACATTTCCATAATATACTTTATTAGGGAAAGATGTTTCTTTTTTCTAGAAAACATGGTGTAAAGAATCTTCTCAGCAAAGCTCTAACAGCATTGCTAAGGAGAGTCTGTCTTCAGCGTCTACTGAGCACTGAAGACACTTGTGTGTAATATTGAAAAAAATATATATCTCAAATACGTGGCTATACAGGTGGCGTTGCAGGTCTAAATGTGAAGTACGTTATTATTATACTTACAAAGCAAGGTCTTGTTAAAAGCAGATCATAATATACAAGACAATATCGCTCCTCCTACCCGACCCGGGTTTCGCAATTCGTCAGGGGTAGCTATCCAGCCTCTCACATCTATCTCTTTTCCCACCAATAGGATCCCCACTAAGAACATTAAAAATGCATATACATTTCATAGGGATTTCGCATTGTAATGTTAACATGCTTCCCATAGTTTGCGGGGATGTGTCTTTTTATGTATGAAATGTATATGCATTTTTAATGTTCTTAGTGGGGATCCTATTGGTGGGAAAAGAGATAGGTGGGGTTTCGCCCTTATTTAAACTAACCCAGTGAGAGGCTGGATAGCTATCCCTGACGAAGCACGAAAGCAAAACCCGGGTCGGGTAGGAGGAGGAATATTGTCTTGTGTATTATGATCTGCTTTTAACAAGACCTTGCTTTGTGAGTATAATAAACCACTTTATTCTACCTTGGAACCATCAGTGCTTAACTATTTTGTGCACCCTCTTGCTATTCCTTAGGATTGTTGGATGAGGGGTGCCCACATGTGAAGGTCCGGTGTCTTGATTTATGTCCAGAGAAGCGAAAGGTCTAATGCTGGAAGGAAGTTTTGACTGTTGAGGAAACATCAGCGCGGTCTGAACCTAATAACGCATTGACTTGTGTGTAATAAATTGAGGTTTCCAGCTGCCTCTTGTCCCTGACTATGGATATATACCCTAACTGTCACTGCCCATCACCCTGCCTGCCATACTTGTTACACATAGGTTTCTTCTGCGCTTAGTAGAACTGAAGACAGACTCTCCCTAGGCTACTTTCACAATTGCGTTGTTAATTCCGGTATTGAGATCTGGCAGAGGATCTCAATACCAAAATTAAACTGATCTGTTTTGATTTTGCACATCGGGATGCATCTGTTCCTTTAAGATGCGGTTGTGTGAAATCAAAAGGGAAAAAACTGATCGAAATACATTGAAAGTCAATGGGTGACTGATCAGTTTTTTTAGGCTCCTAAACTTACATTGTTTTCAGTGTCGGATTCGTTTTTTTCCCGTATTTATCACCAGACACAAAACTGCAGCTTCCAGCGGTTTTCTGTCCTGTCACATAACAGAATGCTGCCGGAACAAAAGACATCCTGATGTATACTGTACAGATCTCTTCCCATTAAGAATTTATGAGGACCAAATGGAAACATTTTTTTTTTCCGGTATTGAGATCCTCTGCCTGATCTGGATACCGGAAAACAATAACGCAAGTGTGAAAGTAGCCTTAGCAATGTGCAGTTACACTTCAGGTCTATAGGTGACAATACACATACTTTAGACTTGTGCATCATTTTTTGCTCAAAACAATGCCTTAAAAATGCCAAACTTTTTCTGCTTTTGTAAGGCATTTTTGAAGCATCTGGCTTCATGAACTGGTCTGAGCATGTGCGGGAATTGTAAAGAAGTGTCACTCTGCTATAGGAGTGAAAAGTGGTGGGAAGACTGGCCCAGCCGCTACTGTTTATAAATATTCATGAGGTAGGCAGAGTGCAAAGAAGTGAGTGTAGATTGCTGCCGATTGACAGGTACAACTCAAAACCAAATTGTCAGGGAAAGCTAGAGAATTTGACAATAAAAATAGATATTTAAAATTAGTGTCTGTCACACTATACATTAGTGCTGGCAGTTTCATGGGGTAATTGATGATGACAGACTCCCTTTAAATTATGGAAGTTTGACATCTGTCAGCCGCTGCAAGAGAGCATATTGCATACGATTTTAGATGGAGTCAATGGGAAAAATATAGATATGTATATGTACATTGCAAGCATCTCCTTGTGAGGAGTGCCAATGAGACTTACTTACTCTGCCAGAGGTCCCATATATCGGGAGAATCACAAAACAGTGAAGCTATATCCTAAACAACCAAAGCTTCGAAGCAGGAGCGAATTTTGCATTTTTGGGTCCCCAAGCAAAGTTATGTCTGGGAGCCCATGTTGCACCTCTAAGCTCTGCTCCATGCAATATAATGCTCCCCCCCCTATCTGTCCTCAAGACAATATAGTGTCAATTATATGCCCCCAAACATAATAATGCCTCCTTATGCGCACCTAACACAATACGATGCCCCTTTAGTGTCTCCAAATTGAACACTCACCTAGCTACATTCCCACGATGAATGGAGCAGATCTCTCACTGTAGATCAGCTGCAGTGTATCTGACAGCAAAGCACAGCAGACGCGATGATGTCACCATCTTGCATGCCAGCACCTCACCATCAAAGGGTGAATGGTGTAGCTGATGAATCCCAGCTTTACCATTGTATTCAACTCTATCGGTGTCCTGCCAGGGAGACCCAGCTGCCAGACTAAGAACCAGAGCTCTGTGTGTGAATATTCTACTTGCATCCAAGACAAAATCTTGACAGCTTTCACATGATAATCACATGGTGCAACTTTGATCAAAACTGCTATGTGGTCTAATAGGATAAACTGAAATTTACATGGTACAGTATCTATAACTCCTAGCTAGATTTAAATAAAAGATTACTAGTTATGAAATGGTGCCCCTAGTCAAATTCTATCCAAGTAAGCTTCCTCTTGTGCACATGCCGTAGCCCATCTTACCTTAACAAGAAATTAATTTGTAGATAAGCTGATTATAATCAATGTATTAATTAGGTTCCATATTTGAGTCAACTATTACATTCTGAAGTTTAAACTGGTCAACCTTTCCAGAAGCAGGAACAATAAAAAAAAAGACGATCAACTGAGGTTTGGCTTCTCTCATACTCTCACACTGGGACAATCAGAGTGGGAGTCGCTCCTGCAGATTGGTTCTCCATTCTGGTACATAGATGGTGCTCTCAAGCAGGGGACCCCCCTCTACGACATACTTATAGTCAGATACCACATATGAACAGGGACTGTTCTGGTGAGACAGCCCCCTTAACAGTATGTTGCCAGCCACAGGTGCCCCATAAGTGCTATAGATTCAGATGCCATCATTGCATCAATTTGCTGGGCCATCCAGAGAAGGAGCAGGTCTTACATAATGACTTTCCGTTTTGGCACATACATAAGGTTTCCAAGCAGGGGCCCCCTATCTATGATGTTCATATGCCTGAATAGTGCATATGGACTGAGGTTGTCCTGATGAAACCACATTTACTACAAGCCCCAGATGCATCCATGTGAGGCCTCATAGATAGGTTGAGCGCGAACATTCGAATTGCAAATTTTTATCGTGATTATCGCCACTTTGAGAATTCGCAAATATTTAGAATATAATGCTATATATTCGTGTTTGCGAATAGTGTTGAATATTCTAATCATGAATTTATCGCTAATTTATCGTATATATATATTACATTGACCATTTTCACAATCAAGTAAACAATGACTGGAGATCACAAATTCTCGAATTTATGGCAAATATTCGGCCAAAAATTAGCAAAAAATTGCAAATTCGAATATTACCTATGCCGCTCATCACTAGAGATGACCCCAGGAAAAATAGTCGGCACTCACTCAGTTTGCACGTTGCACGGGATAGGACTGAAATCCACGTATATTCAAGGAAAATCCCAGCAGTCGTGTCTTCAATAAATAGGATATTTATTTCATCAAATTAGAAATGTCCACAATCCAATAGGATTGTGGACATTTCTAATTTGATGAAATAAATATCCTATTGATTGAAGACACGACTGCTGGGATTTTCCTTGAATAGAGATGACCCCAGACTGTCTGTTGGCCACAGGTGTGTAACTACACGCCTCTACCCCGCTAATGTCTTCTAAGAGCCTTTACCTTGTCATCTGATATGATTTTGCTCATGTCTTCACAACTGTGCATTTAAAACTATGTTAAATGTAAATTTCCTTGTAATTTTCCATGTTCACCAGCAGGTGGCAGCAATGGATTGGTAAGGAGCTAGTTACAGTTTAGTACATCTAGGCTGGAATGGTTTATTGCAGCTTAGCTTCCCCTCTGTGAAGGTGTGGGCTGTTCCCTCATCCTGCACCTTGGGTGGAGAAGGAAGTTAGAGTCAGTGTAGCCCACCCCCTGCTAGGGGTAGGGTGTGTGTGTAAGGAGATCCCCTGCATAGGAAAGAAAGCCAGGATCTTGTCTCGGCTGAGACATTGATCACATTCCCAGATTGAGCCCTGCAGCCTCAGCTGGATGACAAGAAAGCAGACAACCTCTAGAGTTCCAGGATGAAAGCATTCCCTGAGAATATATCTGTGAACAAAGTCCAGAGACCTAGGATTAGCCATATTTCTCCTCAGCTAGTCAGTCCCCACAAAGCAGAAGATAGAGAGAAGCGCAGAAGACAAATTCCTGCCACAGTTACAGAGCTACTAAGCAGACATCTGCAAGCTCCAGATTTATAGTGCAGAAGATTTATTCCTGCCAACCATTGCCGAAACCTGCTGGGACCAAAGACCAAAGCTGTATTTTGTTTGGATTCAAGTTATCATCAGTAAACTTCATCTAAAGATCTGGACATCATTTCTGCTACAAAATTACTCTATTACTCCTACTATCATTACACTCAATTTATTGCAAGTGAGCCAGGAGTCCAGCTGTACCCAGGTGGGAGACACTGTTGACACAAATATCACCACCTATAGAGACATTATAGGCCATTACACCACTCTGGCATTCCTAATCTGGGACGTGCGTTATAACAGCATGGGATGGCCCTGTGATAGTACCCTGCGCATGCTGAAATTGGCGTCACGAACTAAACATAGACTATCATCTACACCTGACCCAGTCATTGCATAATTTGGTGTCAGCGTATACCCGTATCCTGCTCATTGCAGGTGCCCAAAAGTTCCATACATTCATGCCATGCCTGACATAGTGGGGCCACTCTTACAATGTGGCTCCCTATTCTGGCACATAGATAGGATTACCAAACTGGGGACCCCCATTTATGATGTCTTGGTGAGACAGCCCCTTTAACAGTACAGTGCGAACCACAGATGCCCCCATACAAGACATCAGAAACAACCTGCCACAGAAGTGGCCATCAATCTGTGTGCCACAGGTGCCCTCAGTACAGCGCCTGCCACAGTCCTCCAGAACTCAGCTTGTGCTTACTTACTCTGGTGATGTCTTCAGTAATCTCAGGAGCATCACACTTATCACCATCATGTGGCGCTAGTTGGACAGTTACAGATATAGAAACTTCACTCCTTCCTCCAACAAGAGCCTCACAACATATCCAAAATCCATGAAAACGATGATTTCTTTATTATTGATAGACTTGTGTTGTTTATGAAGCCCCCATAGTACCACCAGTCAGATAGTTCTTGAAATAATATGTCAAACACAGAGTGAATGATAACATTTGAATTAAGAGATTCCTTTTCATGCTGTCTTTTTATTGGAGATACCATCGTTATGGGAATTCAATTACAATGACAACCTGCTCTGTAAACCGCTATCACTCTATGTAATTTAAAAGAACTTGAGGTAGACTCTCTAGGGTCTTAAAACTGAGCTGCTTCTACAAGGAATCACGATCTAGCTTCAGTCAGAGGGACATCATACACCACATAACTATTTAGTACTAAGTTGGATGTTGTTACCATGGCAACAAGCGGGAAAGATGGAAGCGCTATCCTCATATTTAGGATTTTGTGGAATTAAACATCTGAACATAAGTAGTTCTAGAGGATCACTGAAAGCAGTTACCTAGCTGGATTATTTTGATGACTCCAATTTTTCTCATTTTTGGTAACAGTCCAATAGAATAAAATATTAGACAAACTGTACAACCTCCAGGTCTACAATAATATCTCATAGGTAAGGGGTCTAATGGAAATATGTAATGGATATCATTGGGGTATTCTATAAGTTGATGTGATCATTTCAACTATATATATCGACATTTCTGCAATTTTTTTTATATACTTTGTAGTTCAGTTTCATTTTCAAGATCTATGTTTGTTGTCAGTGAATGAAGACACCCTCGAAGAATGCAAACCTGTACAGATCCACTACTCCAAACTGAAAAGTGATACAACTGCATCTAGTCTATGTGCATTACAGCTAGAGCCCCAGGTGGATGAATTTTACCTATGCTGGTACATTTTAGCAAATTCTCAGCACTTGTAAAAATACTGAAATTAATGTACCTAAAACGCGCAATCTGTCCGCTCCAACAACCACTTCTTTGTCATTTGCTGAAAACAGTAGCTTTCCTTCATTTGACATCACTTCAAGATTATTCCCTCGTGCCCGAATACCGTCCGATGCTGTGAAGAAAAACAATAGTAGAGTTAAACATATGTCAGTACACCCACCTTCATGTCTTCTGACATGTCTGCATCTTTATAAAACTAAGCAATGTGCTGTTCCTCTGCTATTCCTTTTGGAAATGTATAGATAAAATATTGGTTATGATTATGACTCCCCTTGTCCAAGGAGAGAATCCTTACACAGTCTGACACTTTCCAGTTAGTTCAAGCAATGTATAAGGACGTTCCCTACTGACAAGGGTAATTGTAACACCCAGCTGTCTATTTATTAATATTTCAGGAGGGATAACAGAGGAACGGCAGACTGTAAAGTTCTAAGAAAAGATGTTCCACAATTCTTGTGGACATGTAAGGAAAGATGACAGTTCCTCTTTAACAATCAACAATGTTGCATAGTTTAAAAACGGGTCATCCAGTCTTATGTAAATAAATCTTAAAGGGACATGCTCTCAGATCAGTGACAACTGTTAGATATATGGTGGGTCCAACCCTCAACGACTGCTAAGTCCCTTAGTCCCTCTACCCCAGTGTATCCCCTAAGGACTAATACCTGAACACAGCATCATACAAACTAATCCTTATCACTCCAGTGGATAACTAATAAATGTTAACCACCAGCTTAATATACCTTTAATCAGGTAGCGATTTCAGAGAGAGATTTCAGCTTCATTTAGAACTTTATTTAATATTATCAGGAATATCAGTGCCATGTTCAGACCGACTTTGGCCATGTTCACACATTCCAAATCTTTAGTCAGGTAGGTAGAGCAGTGAGTAGGTACACTGTACACCCTAGAAATAAGCAGTACCCTAAATGGGTTGTGCAAGAATGGGAAGTAGTTTTGCAAACCCCCCTTCCCACTTGGACCTGTAAAGGGAAGCTTACTTACCTGTTTCCCGGCACTGGCTCTTCACTCCTTCTCCTCCAGGCATGTGATGCTACACTGTGCTCCCTTGCTGAAAACATTCCGTTTTGACTCCGTCTGCAGCCAATCATCATGTGACAAATGGTCATGTGATGCAAGGCCATTTGGTCACCGCAGCATCCAGTGATTGGCTGCAGGTGGCTTAAAAACAGATGTTTTCAGCAAAGGAGCACAACGGAGCATCGCTGGCCGGGAGGAGAAGGAGCAGGGAGCCAGCACTGGGAAGCCGGTAAGTAAGATTTTGAAAACCCCCCACCACCCATTCTTGCACAACCCCTTTAAAGCAGTTTTCCAGGCTCTAGATATTGATGACCACTGTGTGATTTCTGATGCCAGCAACTGAGAAAAGCTGATTGGCAAAGGTGTCAGACCTCCACCGATCTGATAATCCAAAGGATAGGTCATCAATATCTAAAGTTCAGACACATTTGAGCTGCTGATTCTCTAGGATGATATTCTTTCCCACTTCTCCACCTACTTGACCAAAAACTTTGCAGGAAATAGGACAAAATTGGTTTAATTCTCTAGTGAAGAATGTGCTGAACTTATTTTATTAGTGGCTGTATCCTCAGAACAAAGATCTACCTCTCAGAAACCTTTCTCTATTATTGTAAAAGGTTACCGGTATTAAAATTCTGAAAAATTATTACTGTAAAAGAAGAATACTGAATACCTGTTCGGGTAAGGAACAAAAGGCCTGCTATATAAAATAAATAACACGAATGGCCTACTTAGAGCAGAAAACAGCTATTGATCTGTGGTCTTACATATCCTGAGAGATGTAACTAGCATTTCAGACACTGTATGTAACGGTGAGGCGGCGACGCGCTTCCTCCTTCCTGCGCCGCCGGCATCCCGCCTCTGTGCAGGAGCGAGGACGTGGCCGGCGTCCTTGTCTCTATAGAGACCAGGGGGTGGGGAGGACCCGGCTTTGCACGCCTCCTCAGCACGGCTGGTGTCCCCCTAGCTGATTTGTGAACTTAGCACCGATCGTGAGTAATCAGCGCTCAGATGGTTTGGGCTGGACTTGGGTCACGTGACGCTGGCCACGTCACGTGACTCACTTGTTCCTGCTATTTAAACAGGCAGCCTGCTGGCCACAGGTTGCCTGTGATTGCTCTAGTTACCCTCACCAGCCTTCTTTATATATTGAGACCTTGCTTGTTCTGACCTCGGCTTTGTTTGTGACCTTGCTATTGTGTTTTTCCCTGCGTACTGCGTGACCTTCTGGTTTTTGACTTTTGCTTCCCTGACTCTTCACGGTTTTTCCTTTGGTTTTAGGCCCCTGCACGTATTTAAGCTAGGGACTACCGCCAGTTGTACGCCGTCAGATAGGACGGGTCGTGCAAGTAGGTAGGGACAGAGGTGCGGGTGGAGTCCAGGGCTGCACTCTTCCCTTCCATCCGTGACAGAATCACAGGCCATACTATACCATCGAACCTTTGCGAGTGCTCACGGATCAGGTACATAGTCTTGGCCAAATGGTTCAGGAATTGGGAAAAAGGCTACAGCAGCAGGAGTTGCTTCAGACCCCGCTTATAGCGGCCTCCTCCACTCAGAACCCTGAACCTCATGTTAAATTGTCTGATCGTTTTTCAGATGATCGCAAATTGTTTCTAACATTTAAGGAAAGTTGTAAGCTTTATTTTTGTTTACGCCCTCATTATCTATTTGCTGCAGGGGGACCCACAAGAATGGTCTTTCTCACACCCCTTGCCTAATTTTTGTTGAAGCATTATTTTCAGACTTTGGGTGTATTATATGACGAACCTGACAATCGACTGTAGCTGAGTCCCAATTAAAATCTCTGAGTCAGGGGGACAGACCTGTGGAAGAATACTGCACCCAATTTCGGAAGTGGTGCTTTTCCTCTGGCTGGAATGATCCAGCACTGAAGTGTCAGTTCAGGACAGGACTCTTTGAAAATTTGAAGGACATGTTGGTCAGTTATCCCCCTCCTTACACTTTCGAACAGACTATGACTTTGGCTGTTAGACTGGACCGACGTATTAGGGAAAGACAATGAGAACAACAGATGTTTCCACAGGTGGTGATCAACCTGGATCCCTCACCCTTGAGAGTCAGATTGGAAAATCCGCCTGAAGAGCCCATGCAAATCGGTGTGACAAGGAGGGATCAAAGATTTCAGAAAGGTGCCTGTTTTTATTGCTGAGAGTTTGATCACTGGCTACGACAATGCCCTAAGATTCCTCCCTTCAGAAGATCACCAGGACCTAACGCCCAGAAGGATAAGGTACTCCCAGAAGTGGTTAAAAGGAAAATATTGTTGCCAGTAGCTATTGCCTTGGGTTCCTGTAAAGGTTTTGGTAAAGCCTTTCCCCCATACATCAGTAACTTCGTCAATGTTTTTTCGATGTCTGATGCTAAATTCCATAGACCTTATGATTGTGCCATCGAGTTGGTTCCGGGATACAAGTAACCTAGGGGTCGTATTTATAATTTGTACGGTCCTGAACGAAAGGCTATGAGAGATTATTTGAAGGAAAGTTTACTAAAAGGTCATATCTTTATTTGTGGAGAAAAAAGATGGGGGATTGAGACCGTGTATTGACTACAGAGAGTTAAACAAAATTACTGTTAAAAATCAGTATTCTTTGCCGTTGATTCCTGACCTGTTCAATCAGGTTCTTGGAGCTCAGTGGTTCACTAAACTCGATCTCAGGGGAGCCTACAATCTCATTCGAATTAAGGAGGGGGATGAGTGGAAAATGGCCTTTAACCCCTTAAGGACACAGCCTTTTTACACCTTGGGACCAGGCCATTTTTTGCAAATCCGACCAGAGTCACTTTAAGTGCTGATAACTTTAAAACGCTTTGACTTATCCAGGCCGTGCTGAGATTGTTTTTTCGTCACATATTGTACTTCATGACACTGGTAAAATGAATTAAAAAAAAAATTTTTTTTTGCACCAAAAAGTACCTAATTTAACAAAAATTTGGAAAAATTTGCAAATTTCAAAGTTTCAGTTTCTCTACTTCTGTAATACATAGTAATACCCCCAAAAATTGTGATGACTTTACATTCCCCATATGTCTAATTCATGTTTGAATTATTTTGGGAATGATATTTTATTTTTTGGGGATGTTATAAGGCTTAGAAGTTTAGAAGCAAATCTTGAAATTTTTCAGAAATTTACAAAAACTCAATTTTTAGGGACCAGTTCAGGTCTGAAGTCACTTTGCGAGGCTTACATAATAGAAACCACCCAAAAATGACCCCATCTAAGAAACTACACACCTCAAGGTATTCAAAACTGATTTTGCATACGTTTTTAACCCTTTAGGTGTTGCACAAGAGTTATTGGCAAATGGGGAGGAAATTTGAGAATTTCATTTTTTTGTCTAATTTTTCATTTTAACCCATTTTTTCCACTAACAAAGCAAGGGTTAACAGCCAAACAAGACTGTATCTTTATTGCCCTGACTCTGCCGTTTACAGAAACACCCCATATGTGGCCGTAAACTACTGTACGGCCACACAGCGGGGCGTAGATTGAAAGGTGCGCCGTTTGGTTTTTGGAGGGCTGATTTTGCTGGACTGTTTTTTTGACACCCTGTCCCATTTGAAGCCCCCCTGATGCACCCCTAGAGTAGAAACTCCATAAAAGTGACCCCATCTAAGAAACTACACCCCTCAAGGTATTCAAAACTGATTTTACAAACTTTGTTAACCCTTTAGGTGTTGCACAAAATTTAATGGAAAATAGAGATACAATTTCAAAATTTGACTTTTTTGGCAGATTTTCCATTTTAATATTTTTTTTCCAGTTACAAAGCAAGGGTTAACAGCCAAACAAAACTCATTATTTATGGCCCTGATTCTGTAGTTTACAGAAACACCCCATATGTGGTCGTAAACCGCTGTACGGGCACACGGCAGGGCGCAGAAGGAAAGGAATGCCATACGGTTTTTGGAAGGCAGATTTTGCTGGACTGTTTTTTTTTACACCATGTCCCATTTGAAGCCCCCCTGATGCACCCCTAGAGTAGAAACTCCAAAAAAGTGACCCCATTTTAGAAACTACAGGATAGGGTGGCAGTTTTGTTGGTACTAGTTTAGGGTACATATGATTTTTGGTTGCTCTATATTGCACTTTTTGTGCGGCAAGGTAACAAGAAATAGCTTTTTTGGCACCGTTTTTTTTTGTTGTTATTTACAACATTCATCTGACAGGTTAGATCATGTGGTAATTTTATAGAGCAGGTTGTCACGGACGCGGCGATACCTAATATGTATACAATTTTTTTTTTTTATTATTTATTTAAGTTTTACACAATGATTTCATTTTTAAAACAAAAAAAATGTTTTAGTGTCTCCATAGTCTAAGAGCCATAGTTTTTTCTGTTTTTGGGCGATTATCTTAAGTAGGGTCTCATTTTTTGCGGGATGAGATGACGGTTTGATTGGCATCTATTTTGAGGTGCATATGACTTTTTGATTGATTGCTATTACACTTTTTGTGACGTAAGATGACAAAAAATGGCTTTTTTTACACAGTTTTTATTTTAATTTTTTTACGGTGGTCATCTGAGGGGTTAGATCATGTGATATTTTTATAGAGCCGATCGATACAGACGCGGCGATACCTAATATGTATACTTTTTTTTTATTTATGTAAGTTTTACACAATGATTTCATTTTTGAAACCAAAAAAATCATGTTTTAGTGTTTCCATAGTCTAAGAGCCATAGTTTTTTCAGTTTTTGGGCGATTATCTTGGGTAGGGTATGATTTTTACGGGATGAGATGACGGTTTGATTGTTACAATTTTGGCGTACATGCGACTTTTTTGATCACTTTTATTACCTTTTTTGGGAAGTAAGGTGGGCAAAATTTCAATTTCATCATAGTTTTTTATTTTTTATTTTTATGGCGTTCACCGTTCGGATAAAGTAACATGACGGTTTTATAGATCAGGTCGTTACGGACGCGGCGATACCAAACATGTGTAGGGAATTTTATTTTTTTCATTTTTAATCAGTGATAAATGTGTTTTTTGATTTTTACTTTATTTTCACTTTTATTCACTTTTTTTTGACCCAGACCCACTTGGTTCTTGAAGATCCAGTGGGTCTGATGTCTGTATAATACAGTACAGTACAATATACAGTGGGGGAAATAATTATTTGACCCCTCACTGATTTTGTAAGTTTGTCCAATGACAAAGAAATGAAAAGTCTCAGAACAGTATCATTTCAATGGTAGGTTTATTGTAACAGTGGCAGATAGCACATCAAAAGGAAAATCGAAAAAATAACTTTAAATAAAAGATAGCAACTGATTTGCATTTCATTGAGTGAAATAAGTATTTGAACCCTCTAACAAAAAAAGACTTAATACTTGGTGGAAAAACCCTGGTTTGCAAGCACAGAGGTCAAACGTTTCTTGTAATTGATGACCAAGTTTGCGCACATTTTAGGAGGAATGTTGGTCCACTCCTCTTTGCAGATCATCTCTAAATCCCTAAGGTTTCGAGGCTGTCTCTGTGCAACTCTGAGCTTGAGCTCCCTCCATAGGTTTTCGATTGGATTAAGGTCCGGAGACTGACTAGGCCACTCCATGACCTTAATGTGCTTCTTCTTGAGCCACTCCTTTGTTGCCTTTGCTGTATGTTTTGGGTCATTGTCGTGCTGGAACACCCATCCACGACCCATTTTCAGTTTCCTGGCAGAGGGAAGGAGGTTGTCGCTCAGGATTTCACGATACATGGCTCCGTCCATTTTCCCGTTTATGCGAATAAGTTGTCCTGTGCCCTTAGCAGAAAAACACCCCCAAAGCAAAATGTTTCCACCCCCATGCTTGACGGTGGGGACGGTGTTTTGGGGGTCATAGGCAGCATTTTTCTTCCTCCAAACACAGCGATTTGAGTTAATGCCAAAGAGAGCTATTTTGGTCTCATCGGACCACAGCACCTTCTCCCAGTCACTCTCTGAATCATTCAGGTGTTCATTGGCAAACTTCAGACGGGCCTGCACATGTGCCTTCCTGAGCAGGGGGACCTTGCGAGCCCTGCAGGATTTTAATCCATTGCGGTGTAATGTGTTTCCAATGGTTTTCTTGGTGACTGTGGTCCCTGCTAATTTGAGGTCATTAACTAACTCCTCCCGTGTAGTTCTAGGATGCTTTTTCACCTTTCTCAGAACCATTGACACCCCACGAGGTGAGATCTTGCGTGGAGCCCCAGAGCGAGGTCGATTGATGGTCATTTTGTGCTCCTTCCATTTTCGAACAATCGCACCAACAGTTGTCACCTTCTCTCCCAGCTTCTTGCTAATGGTTTTGTAGCCCATTCCAGCCTTGTGCAGGTCTACAATTTTGTCTCTGACATCCTTGGACAGCTCTTTGGTCTTTCCCATGTTGGAGAGTTTGGAGTCTGCTTGATTGATTGATTCTGTGGACAGGTGTCTTTTATACAGGTGACTAGTTAAGACAGGTGTCCTTAATGAGGGTGACTAATTGAGTAGAAGTGTCTAACCACTCTGTGGGAGCCAGAACTCTTAATGGTTGGTAGGGGTTCAAATACTTATTTCACTCAATGAAATGCAAATCAGTTGCTATCTTTTATTTAAAGTTATTTTTTCGATTTTCCTTTTGATGTGCTATCTGCCACTGTTACAATAAACCTACCATTGAAATGATACTGTTCTGAGACTTTTCATTTCTTTGTCATTGGACAAACTTACAAAATCAGTGAGGGGTCAAATAATTATTTCCCCCACTGTATATTGTACTGTACTGTATTTTACACTTTGTCTGAACAGATCTATGCCTTTTAGCACAGATCTGTTCAGCGCCATGGACAGCAGGACGCCTGAGACGGCGTCCTGTTGCCATGGGAACCTTCCCCGTCTGCTCAGAACTTCGCAGACGGGGAAGGGTAAGGAGGGGATCTGTCGGGGGGCTGTCTGGGAGCTCTCTCCCTCTCCATCGGGGGGCTGCAAAGGCACTGCAGCCCCCCGATGGGAGAGGGAGGGAGCTCCCTCTTACTGTTAACTTTTTCCATACAGCGGTCCGTACGGACCGCTGTATGGAAAGGGTTAAACGGCTGACATCGCATCACCGATGTCAGCCGTTTATACCAGGGTGCCAGCAATGTGCTGGCACCCTGGTATACCCACTAGACGCCAACGATTATTCAAGGGGAGGCGGGCGGGGGATCGCGATCCCGCCTGCCGCACCGCCCGCCTCCCGCACTGCCCGCATTGCCCGCAACCCTCCCCCTGCACCTCCCACCGGGCTAAAATCACTCAGGGGTGCAGGGGGGGGGGGGGATACAGATATATTTTGGACATTATAAACCGGGGATCAGAAACTTCAAAAAGCGCATCAAACAGCAGGTCTGAATTGACCTGCGGTTTGTTGCGATCGCCGACATGGGGGGGTCACGGGACCCCCCCGCGCATTTAGCCTACGTGCCTGCTCAATGATTTGAGCAGGCACCTTGTTCCGATCACTGCCGGCTGGGCGGCAGTGATCGGAACAACACATGACGTACCGGTACGTCATGTGTCCTTAAGTACCAGGACATCATGACGTACCGGTACGTCATGTGTCCTTAAGAGGTTAATACCCCTGAGGGCCATTATGAATATTTAGTGATGCCATTTGGGTTAAGTAATGCCCCTGCAGTTTTCCAAAATTTTGCTAATGATCCTTTCAGACAGTTTATTAGGAAATTCATGATTGTGTATTTGGATGACATTTTGATTCTCACATTAACCACATTAGACAGGTACTGAAGGTTCTTCATGAGAATCAATTATTCGCTAAACAGGAAAAGTGTATTTTTGGGGTACAAGAAATTTTATTTTTGGGATACATTCTCACACCCCAATCCTTTAAGATGGGCCTGGGAAAGGTGCAGGCTATTCTAGAATGGGTGAGACCCTCCTCCCTTAAAGAGCTACAACATTTTTTGGGCGTCTCTAATAATTCTGGAAAATTTATTAAAAAAAATTCTGTTATTGCTAAGCCTCTCACCGACCTAACTAGGAATGGGGCAGATTTACTGAATTGGTCAACGGGAGCCATTAAAGCTTTTGAAGCACTCAAGAGGTGTTTTGTTAACGTCCCAATATTGGTCCAACCAGACCAAGAGAAACCTCTAAGTATCTAAGGTGCTATGTGTCCGACAACCAACAGCTGTGGGTGAAACATCTGCCCCTGGCTGAATTCGACATTTACAACCAGGTGAACTCATCTATGGTATGTCTCCTTTTTTTTGCAATCTTGGTTTCTATCAGTGTTTTAGTTCGTTTTTGCCATCTTCCTCACAAATTCCGGAAGCTGATCTGGTAACTAAAGAACTGTGCACAGTTTGGGCCCAGGTTCAGTCGAACCTGAAAAAAGCCCAAGAGATTCAATAAACTAATGCGGATAAAAAGCGCACTCGAGGAGTAGATTTTGGGTTAGGTGATAAAGTTTGGTTATCCACCAAGAATTTGTCCTTGAAGGTACCTGCCAATAAGTTTGCACCACGGTCTATTGGACCATATGAGATTATTGACATTATTAATCCTGTGTCTTTTAAGTTACGATTGCCTGACCCTTTTCGTATTCATAATGTGTTTCACAAATCTTTACTCAAAAAGTATGTGTCGCCTGTATCCCCTATGTGTATATATATCCACAGCACACTCAAATTTGAAAAAAATATTTTTTATTATTGTGTCCAACACCACCTTAGTGTTTACATAACAAGGAAGCAGGGCATACGCCTGTATCCCCTACACAGGAATCTCCGTCACCAGTGGAGGTTGCCGGTCAACCAGAATTTGAGATTTCTAGGATTGTGGATGCTAGAAAGGTCCGGAATTCTCTTCAATATTTGGTCCATTGGAGGGGTTTGGGTCCTTAGGAGAGGTCTTGGCTGACGGCTAGTAGGATGCATACTGCGAGGTTGGTGAGAAAATTCCATATAACTCACCCAGAAAAACACGCTCCAGTGATTGTGGGTCCGGTGGCCCCTCGTGGAAGGGAGGGTACTGTAACGGGAAGCCGGCGACGCACATCCTCCTTCCTGTGCCACCAGCATCCCGCCTCTGTGCAGGAGCAAAGATGTGCCCGGTGCCCTCGTCTCCATGGAGACCAGCGGGTGGGGATGACCCGGCCGCGCACGCCTCCTCAGCGCGGCCGGCTTCCTCCTAGCTGATTTGTGAACTGAGCGCCGATCGTGAGTAATTGGCGCTCAGATGGTTTGGGCTGGACTTGGGTCACGTGACGCTGGCCACGTCATGTGACTCACTTGTTCCTGCTATTTAAACAGGCAGCCTGCTGGTCACAGGTTGCCTGTGATTGGTCTAGTTACCCTCACCAGCCTTCTTTATATATTGAGACCTTGCTTGTTCTGACCTCGGCTTTGTTTGTGACCTCGACCTCGCTACCTCCATTTGTATTTGACGTGACTTCTTGGCTTACGACCTCGGCTTTGTTTGTGACCTTGCTATTGTGTTTTTCCCTGTTTTTGACTTTTGCTTCCCTGACTCTGTTCACGGTTTTCCCTTTGCTTTTAGGCCCCTGCACGTATTTAAGTTAAGGACTGCTGACAAGTTTTACGCCGTCAGATAGGACAGGTCGTGCAAGTAGGTAGGGACAGAGGTGCCTTCCATCCGTGACACTGTAGCAGGAAATTCAGTAAGCAAATCATTCCTTTATGGTCAACTAAGAGAGCTACACATATATATGTATGGGTCCAGCTGAATACAGTTGACTTTATAACTCTACCAGCAGCTCCAAATAAAAAAAATTGTTATAACTAATGTACACACAGTATGTTTGTACAGGATTAAATTGCTCAAAAAGTTAATGTTTAAAAAGTAATACATTACTAAATAAAATACAAAATTGAATTCTGACCCATAGTACAATAAGGTACCAACTCCCTAGTGTCTGCTCTCCAGTGCCAACATGTCACACTAGTGTTTCCCATTTAAATTTTTCATTAGAGAGTCCTTCAGAGTATTTTGCTATGCATTTTTCCCCAAAAACATTTGAAGGTGAAATATTCTCCACATTCATTTAGTTTAAGTTCTAGAGCACCTATTAATAAACAGTGGCAGCATTCCTCTACCACCAAGCTGTGAAGAATATGGCTCCCACTCTCCAGCTGTTGAAGAAGGTTATTTGCACAACTGTATGCTGGTTCCTTTTTGTTCAGTGTCCAGTTGGAGGGAACAAAGGGATCTGGACATTTTTTCTAGATTTCTTTGTCTTTAATTGTATTGGATGGGATGGGATTAAAGGTTAACAACAGAGGAACTGCATTATAGAAGGTCACTTATCTTGGCTTAATTGTGTATACTAATTAAAAGGGGGCTGAGAAGTTGGAAGGCAGAGTCAATACAGTATAACTGAGCAAATCAAAGATCAAAATTTTGAAAAAATTTTAAGATGAACTTGTAGAACGAATGTCAGCATTTTACAACTAAATATCTGCTTTAAAGGGGTTGTTCCATGAATGATATTTTACCATGTTAAAATCAGCACCTGGATCTGAATACTTTTGTAATTGCGCGTAATAAAAATGTAGCATAGCCACTGAGCTATTCATTGAAATCTATCTGCTTGATCTTTTTCTAATTTCTCTGTCCACCTCACTAAGGTGGACACACATGCTCAGTTCCATTCTTCAACTGGCACTAATGGCAGCAAACAGGAAACACTCCCTGAGAAAGGGCACCTCCCTCCGACCCCTCCTGAGTTTCAATCTCTGTTTCCATGTGAGGTACAGTGCTGGTTCTAACTTTGTTGGAAAAAGGTTGTCATGCACTATATGATATCCGGTTTTCACTTTTTACATTAATCACAGGATGATTAAAAGATTTGTCTGGTTTAGAAAACATTTTTGAATCTCATTAAGTCATTTGGAGAAAGCTCAGTGAGTTAGAGTCTGCCATAAGTGTCTCTGTTTTTAGAGAAGTAAGCATTGTGGCATTACATGGGCATTCCACTGATCTAAATTGGCAGCATGCAATTGCTAATATCCCCTGTGGTTGTGTTGCAGGGGAATTGTACACAACTGTGAGGCTCCTACCACTGTTAATAGCTAATAGATAGGGCTCCTATCTTACGATCAGCTTATTTTCAGTAGACCCTTCCAACAAAGAAGAACTAGGAACAAGAACATGCAATTTTAATAGATAATGGGAAATCATTCCACTTAAACAGTAAAAAATAGAAGCCTCCATCCTTAGGCCAGGATAATGCTGGACTAGCAGATTTCTGGACCAAAGATCCTAAACTATGCAATTCTGCAACCAAGACATTCCAATAAAGGAGTTTGACATTTCTTCTTGATGTGGGATTTTCAGAGCACAAAAGGATTTGGATAAAAAATTTATTAAAAATTATTTTTGACAAATTTTGGAGCAAAACCAGTAAACCATACTGTCTGTGTTATTTATCATATTCACATAATGAAAAGGCGTGAACCATAGGGATTTTTTAAAAATGCTCACAACTGTATAATGTGCTCATGTACTCAATACTGGAAGGTAAACACAGTCCTTGTATCAACCTCCTGGAATCCTTGGACAAGTTATAGGTTTACAAGCCCGTTAGACTTTCTTACCTGTGACAAGCTGAGTGACGGGCTTCATATCCTCATTCAGAATATTGAAAGTTATATTGCGGTCTGACTGAAGGTACAACGGGCTTCCCTACGGGCATGACAAAACAGGGAGAACAGATTAGCTATCGATAATTTACAATCCGAAAAGATCGCACATGACATTTGAAATTACTCACAAAGTTTAATCATTTACATACCCAGGAGGCTGCACTATTTAATTCATACAATAATTCTGCCATCATGAGGATTCTAAATTACTTTTTAGTTTTTTTTCAAGTCTCAAAAATAATACTTTAGAAGTTTTGACCATTAGTTCTGTTCTCTTTCTTCTCTTTTTTTAAGTATTGCAAGTTTAAAAGGTGTATTCCTCATTCTCAGGAACGAAAATTTTTAAACTTTCTCAATCGAATTTTCACCTTCATGAAAATTTCCCTCTTGATCACTTCAATGAGAATAATGAACTGAGTGTAATGCAACCAGAAGACTTACAAGAAGCTGAGAGTTGGGGCATAGACAAAGAAAGGAGGCATCCTTAAAGGGGTTCTCGGGGAATTAAGAAGATGAAAATACTTAAATATTACTTTATTATAAATATATTCCCAAATACCTTTTATTAGTTATAATGGCTCATTTTATCTAGGGAGCAATCATCAGGGAAAGTCAAATGGCCGCCATCCTATTAGTACACATAAAACCTGTCCTAATCACAAAGGAGGACAAGTTACTGCAGGACACAGAGCTAAAGAGCTGCCTCATCCTCCTCTCCTATTTGTCCTGGATTATGATCTGAATACAGCTGATAAGATCTTCAGCTGAATCTCTGTAGAAATGGAGTTCATGAAGTACAGAGAGGACAGACAGGACAGACTGTGGTACTGTGGTAATGGAGACTGCATGCAAGTGCTGCTGCTCATTGTCCCCATCTCCTCCCTGTACTCCATGTCTCCTCATGAACTCCATTCCTACAGAGATTCAGCTGAAGATCATAATCCCTGCCAAGTAGAGCTGAGAGGAGGATGAGGCAGCTCTTTACCTCAGTGCTGTGAAGTAACTTGTCCTGCTGTGATTATGACAGGTTTTGTGTGTACTAATAGGACCAGGCCATTTTATTTTCCCTGATGATTGCCCCCTAGATAAAACGAGCCATTATAACTAATGAAAGGTATTTGGCAATATATTTACAGTAAAGTAATATGTAAATATTTTCATTTTTTTAATTCCCGGAGAACCTCTTTAAAAGATAGTATAAGCAGGAAGAAATTCTCAAGTACTCACCCATAGCTGTAATCTTGGTTTATTGAAAGAGCAGAAATAGGATGAGGAACAGACAGCCTATGGCCATTACACCCTTAAAAGGTAGGTTTAGCAGCTGTTCTCATCCTACCTCCTATTTAAGAGAAATATGGCATGTGCAGTACCACAGAATAGGGTACTTGCAAATTGTTTCTTGTTGTATAATATCCTGATGTACTGTATAAATCAGTATAACTCTATATGGATCAGTCAGGGTTAACAATCAGGACTCTGCTCTTGTAGGTAGCTAGGAGATGGACTAGTTCAGGAGTAGTGTGTTGGCTGAGGAAGTGAGAGAAGCTACATGTACTCACTACTAGGAGATTTGCATAAATAAAAGCTCTACTCTACAGTACTCCATAGAGAAAGAAAAGAAAGAACTAAAAGGTCCAGAATCTGCATGGCCAAGCACTGGAGTCAGTCAGTAAGGTATTCGCTGCTCAAGGCTGATAAAGTCTTTACTGCAGTGAGAGGGACATTGCTAAAACACCCTTCCACACTTTGACACAGTCCTGGCCAGCCGTATCTTAATACTGTACCCCTCGACTGGGAATTGCAGAAAAGCTTACAAGAATCTTATTGCCAATCTTAGATTCTGCAGAGATAGAAACTTTGTAGAGATAGGAGAAATGAGTACTACTACCTTCATCCTTTCTTATATACATACATTGCTATCTCTATAATTTGCAATGTAAATTGTTTGGAACTGTGTTTTCATATTTTTGGATGTACTCCAACACCCATTCTGCACTTCAGTAATGAGAGACTTGGTCTACAACTGGCCTGGTTACTGACTTCAGCATCATTTGCCGGTCAGAGCACCTACACCTCCTGCCTTGCACCCATAAAAAACATGTAACATCATATGTACCCTAACTACCATCAGGCAGGAGCCCCAACATCAGTGTTTTCTCCAAGGGATGAAAGGGTGCACCCTCCTGCCACTGCCCAGCCCTAGGAAGCATCAGTTTGAGAACTGCCATTGTGATTTATATGAATATCTGTTGCAGCCAGGGCCACTGCTACTCTCATCCGCTGCTCTACTCTTTCAGGGCTTGCGGCACTTGAATCTCAGATTGGTTTCCTAAAAGTGCCCCGTAAACTTTCAATAGCAATGTCTCCTGACTTCCCCATAAACATCTCTTCTGGAGGCGGCTTATCTCTGTGAGAACAAAATGATCGAGTATTGCAATTCAACATACCCATTTCTTTTCTCCACCAACATCATGTGTCAGAGGAAAATTTTGAGGTTCCTATACACATTAGATTGTTGACCGGTCCTGCCAAAAATTGCCAACAATGACCTAAAGTATTGGCTAACAATGACCAAATGTATATAGGGGGCCTTAGTGTGTTAGTGCCAATGGACAGAGAAACCCATGGATCATATCACCTATAAATGTACAGTATGAAGAACTCCTGTCTTTATGGGTCCATAAAGGTTTTTTCTAATTTTTTGTCATGTAAAGTGAGTGACAACCAATCTGGAAGCCACTGTATCTCCTACAGTAGATGTCAACCAGTTTTGGAGATTCTTGAGAAGTTCTTGAAAATTCTGCCATCTTCTGAAGAAACACATCATCCATATTATTTCATGACTAGGCCTAACTGTACAGAGTGTTTGGGAATCTAGAATCTGGCCATTAAGGTTTTTCCAGCTGTGCCAGTGACAGATATAACAAAAAAGTTAGAAGAAAATTTAATAGTAGAGGATGAACCAACAACAAAAATTTTATACAATTTCTATTTTTTATTTCAGGGAAGTGCTCTTTAAGACATAGTGACCAAGAATGATATACCTTATTAGATGTCTTGCCTCTTGACTGTACTTATCGAGCCAGACTGCTGATGCCATTTTGGTTCTGGTACAAGAAAGCCAACCATGTGTAAATAAATATATGTTGGACATCAAATCTTGAAATAAAACTGTCCACCAGCTGCAACCTTTGGGACCAAACCAATCAAGATGCTGCCCGGAAAGTATATTGCCAAGTCAGCATCAATAATTATAGAACTGAGTATTATATGGAGGCTGGCTTTGAGAGATATACAGTATAATAGTTATTTTCATTCTGGGGGATATTAGAGTCATCTAGAATGTGTCAAGATGTACTTTTGCATCTTAATTCGACATAGGTCTTGGAACATGTGTTGCTATAGTTTTGCCTAGCAGTGGCACTATCTTGCTCTGACTCCTAGCAGAGAGCTGATATCTACTGTGGCTGCAGATGGTGATCTTGCTGACCTCTTCTGTCGGTATGTATCTTTATTATTAACCTGCCAGCATGGAAGCTATAAAGATTGCTTATGTCTTTTCTTCATGTCTTAAAGGGAGTCTGTCACCAACCTGACCGGTTTTGAACCGATCACATAGTTCAGTGGGACACAATGACATGACACAGATGTTACCTTTGTTTCGTTTTTCAGATCATCCAAATCGCCCCAAAAGTCGTTTTTATGATATGCTAATGAGCCGTCGCAAGTGCCCAGGGGCGGAGAGTTCGCTGAAAGTGCCCAAGTTCCCCTGCCTCATTTGCGCCTAACTCTGCCCCTCAGTAAACTCCGGCCAGCCCTGTGGCTCTGTGACATCATATATCCCTATAGGCCATTCGAGCATCGCTGCCGGGTCCGGTCATGCGCAGTGTTCTGCCCACAGTGGGAAGAGGCACAGAGATATGCAGTGTGCATGCGCCAGTTACTGGCGTAAAATTGGCGCATGCGCACTGAATATCTCTGTGCCTCTGCGATGCATGAACGGCCTATAGGGAAATATGATGTCACAGAGCCAGAGGGCTGTCCTGAGTTTACTGAGGGGAGGAGTTAGGCGCGAGTGAGGCAGGGGAAATTGGGTACATTCAGCAAACTCTCCGCCCCTGGGCACTTGCGACTGCTCATTAGCATATCATAAAAATGACTTTTTGGGCAATTTGGATGATCTGAAAAATGAAACAAAGGTAACATCTGTGTCATGTCTTTGTGTCCCACTGCACTACGTGATTGGTTTAAAACCGGTCAGGTTAGTGACAGACTCCCTTTAAAGGGAATCTGTCACCTATTTTGACCATATAAAACCATTAACATAGCATTGTGCAATAAAGTAGCTTCATTCCAGCATGTGTCCTGTTTCTTTTATTCAACTTTTCATTCAGATAAAAAAGCGATTTTTCTGATATGCAAATGAAGTCTCAAGGTGCCCAGAGGGGCGTTATTACTCTGCTCTAGTGCCCAGTAACGCCCCCCTGCAGTGCCCAGCCCGCCTTTCTTCCAAGCCCAGCACGCCTCCTAAGAAATCAATGTACTCCTACATCCTTGCCGAACGGCGCCGCCCCCACCACTACGTCATTTAATTTATTCACTGCACCGTCATTGCTTCCTCCTCTCGTGGCCTCCGAAATCCCGCGCAGGCGCAGTATCGCTGAGTTCCTGCGCCTGTACGATACTCCTGCTCCAGAGGGCAACAGCGCTCTGATTATGTCACTGGGCTCGGCGCATGCCCAGTGACACTATTGAGGCTGTTGCCCTCAGGAGCAGGAATATCATACAGGCGCAGGCACTCAGCGATACTGCGCCTGCGCGGGATTTCGGAGGCCAAGAGAGGAGGAAGCAAGGACGGTGCAGTGAATAAATTAAATGACGTAGAGGAGGGGGCGGCGCCGTTCGGCAAGGATGTAGGAGTACATTGATTTCTTAGGAGGCGTGCTGGGCTTGGAAGAAAGGCGGGCTGGGCACTGCAGGGGGCGTTACTGGGCACTAGAGCAGAGTAATAACGCCCCTCTGGGCACCTTGAGACTTCATTTGCATATCAGAAAAATCGCTTTTTCATCTGAATGAAAAGTTGAATAAAAGAAACAGGACACATGCTGGAATGAATGTACTTTATTGCACAATGCTATGTTAACGGTTTTATATGGTCAAAATAGGTGACAGATTCCCTTTAAAGAGGTTGCGTTCTGTTCACTTTTACTTGCTTGTTGCCGATATTGCAGCGGCAGGTAGGTACACATTAATTACAGCTTCTCCATCTCATTTACTTGAATGGGAAGGAGCAGTTGCAGTGAATACACTTGCTCACTGCTTCAATGTTGACAGCTAGCAGGTAAACAGTGAAATGAATGCCGTACTGGCAGGGGCGCTGCGTTCTTTTCAAACAGCTGATGACCTATCCTGAGGATAGGTCATCAATACTGGAAATCGGACAACACATTTAAAGGGAACCTGTCACCTCCAAAAAACATCTGAAAACGCCAGCAGTACCTGAGAGTAGCCAGCAGTGTGTTTCTGACGATTGTTTTGTTCCTGAAGGCAGATGCAGTAAAAGCTTTGAAAACGTTACTTTTTCCCCTGCTGGCGCGCTTCTCTAGGCATGCTTGAAGTCAAGGGGGCAGCGGCCTCCTTGCTTCAAGTCAAGGTAACCACGCCCCCTTCTCTGCCTCTTCACTGTGACTGACAGCGCTTGTGCAGAGAGTTCCGCAAAGCCAGCCAAACTGACGGCTGTCAGTCACAGCGCAGGGGCAGGGGGCATGTTACCTTGACTTGAAGCAAGGAGGCCGCTGCCCCCTTGACTTCAAGCATGTCTAGAGAAGCGCGCCGGCAGGGGAAAAAGGAACGTTTTCAGAGCTTTTGTTGCATCTGCATTCAGGAACAAAACAATTGGTTTTGCTTTAGGATATCAAAACCCAGTCAGCAGTCTCAGCTGTGTGGATTATCCTCCACTTCACAGTGAAGCTCTGGAGACGCTGTGGTTTTGGATCTGCATGAGGTGTGCAGTGCTAAAGGGCTGAGAGCCGCATTGCTGGGAAACAGGCCCCCTAAAGCCTGCTGTGGATGGCTGATGAGAAACCGCTAACAAGGTGAACGTTTGTGTTCTGTGGACTTTCCATGGTGTGAACAAACACCAATACTGCAAACTGTAATTTTGTTTTGCCTTCTGTGTGAATAAACACTGAACTATTTAAGTTAAAGACTTTGTGATTGCCTCTATACTGCGTCCGCTAACCTGCCTACCAGAGCAAATCCCTACAATATAGACAGGACAATAGGTTTGTTTTTTCATCTAAGTTTAGTCCCCTGTCAGATCACATAAGGGTCCATTCAGACGTCCGTAAGTGTTTTGTGGTCTGCAAATTGCAGATTCGCAAAACACGGACACCGGCAATGTGCGTTCCGCAATTTCGGATCCGGGCAGCACAATTTCGGATCCGGGCACCATAGAAATGAATGGGTCCGCAATTCCGTTCCGCAAAATGCGGAACAGAATTGCGGACGTGTGAATGGAGCCTTAGTCAAATGATTAGTAAGAACTGGCACATAACTCACTCAGATGAAGATTTGGCCGAGCATGCAGAAAAACTGCCCATAGTAGCGTTCCGCAGGTGTAACAGCTTGACAGATGAACTATTGAGGGATTTTTATCCAGGAAAGGTTAAAAGTATCCGGCTTCAGAAACGTACCCAGGCGGGAAACCACATATGTGGTAACTGTTCATACTATGGATTCATGCACTTAGGAAAGGTGTTTAGTTTAGGTTCTATGAAGCATACTGTACACCACCTTACAACATGCTGCGGTTTGCTTTCCGTCCTGGGATGCAATCTGACACAATAGAAAATGGATCCGTCCGAGTTTATGACAGATCCGTCTTGGGTATGTTAAAGATAATACATAATACAACCGGATCCGTGGTTTTGGATGGTTGTATTATCAGTAACGGGTGCGTTTTTGCTGAACCCTGCCGGATCCAGCAAAAACGCTAGTGTGAAAGTAGCCTTAGAAATATTGTTCCTTATATATATATAGTGATGATATGTTTGGAAATGTTTTTTAGTTGGTGCTGCAGGACAAAGAGATTTAAGCGTGAGGACGCTCAATCCTATTAGGCCTTGAGAACTGTGCACTGGTGGGACTTACTTGCTCCTTTCTTGCACTGTATGTGATATATAAACTGGACTTTTATTGGAGAGTACCAATGTTGAATGTGATTGTCTGTGAAGCCTCTGCCCTACAGTATGAGATGAGAGTAGTGTCAACCATCATTTCTATTGTGGAAGTGAAAATTCATCATCATGTCCAAATTCAAAGTCATTCCAGCTGGATTATAAAACGTAAGAGGTAAGTTACAGCTAGTGCTAAATGATAGTACAGTAATAAAAGGTTATTACCTCCATTTAGGGCCTCCCCAAATCCTCACCATGCACAACCTATTCTAAATTTCCTTTGTGTTAGGTTCTCTTGAACTTTCTTCATGAAAAGATTGTGTTTAGCCCTGTAATTTGGGAAATGTATTGCACTAATAAATATTTATTACATGGCTGTATATTATACCGTACCTACAATATATATGTATAAAATAACAATAATCTTTCCAACACTGTTCACATCAGGGTCTGGCTACAGGACTCTAGTCAAATCAATAACCCTATTATTTTCAAACTCTCCCAAACAGGCTGCAGAACTCCTTCAGAAAATGAGCTCTTGGTATTTACAGAAGAAACAAAAACGGAGTCTTATTAGACACTCTGGAAGAGGAGAAGTTGGTCGACTCTACTGGACCCAATACTACAAGGCCATTCATTGAGCCACAGTTTGGGAAAGGATTAGATTCCCTTCCCCCTAGCAAACTGGACTTAGACATATGCCTAGACCCTAGAGGTTCAAATAATTTCAAAGATTTCAGCCAAATAGAAAATCCCTAAACTAGGGCTTCCCTCCACATTCAGAATACGTTTCATCTTACTCCCTAGCCACTTCCTCGGCTACAAATTGACCTTCAGAGCTACCTTAGCACATATGGCCAAAGGGAATAAAACTTACATTATACAATACATTCACTTTGCCTAGAAGCATTGATTTTAACTTGATCACAGTTTTCTACTTTCTACTTTGCTTGCCTTTACACCTAAAATATTAAAATGTATTAAATGACAAGAAACAAAAAGCTTTCCATCAAGATGGATGAATACATGGGATCATTTGTATAGGTTAGGAGAGCTGGCATACTGGGGGACATGCACTTATCCTAAATTTCTTAAAATCTGGCATCCAGGAATTTTGAGATCATACAGGGTTGTGAGCTCCTCTTTGCCAGTAATTGCTCCTATATATCTCACTTCAGAAATGATTTATTCTCTGCTAAGCTTATTTACCCCTTGCTGGAAACTTCCTGCTGAAAATATTCCTGTCACCCCTTCCATCTTTCCCTTTCCCATCCATTAGTTTCACTTGAGATAGCATGAAATGTGTTTATTTACTAGTGACTGTATTTTCATTTGTAGTTCACTGCATACATTCTGGAAAATGTCTGAATGCCTTCCTTCAGTATTTCAACGTTTGAGATTTTGTACTGTGTGCATGTTATTATTGTTCTATATATAAAAGTATTTTCTTAACTGAAATCTGATTAAATAAAGAATTAAATAATCTTTATTAAATACACAAAATGCAACATGTGTGTAAAAATGGAGGTGACTCCTCCGGGAGAGACCATATGCCAATGCATCAAAGAATCAGACACCATATGGCAGTGGTTCAAGTAGCCATAAAGTTCATAATAACTGGCCCAGACTCTGTGCTCTAAATGCATCGGTGGACAATGGAACATATGTATGTGCAATGGAACATATGTATGTGCATGTGAAAAGTTCAAAAATTGAAGCTACACATTGTAAAAAATAAAAAAATATAATGTGCCTTAAAACATATGTGCAGACCCTGCAAACAGTAGTCTTCTGTTAAAGGGGTTCTGCACTTTGTTTTAACTGATGATCTATCCTCTGGATAGATCATCAGCTTCTGATCGGCGGGGGTCCGACACCCGGGACCCCCGCCGATCAGCTGTTTGAGAAGGCAGCGGCGCTCCAGCAGCGGCGCGGCCTTCTCACTGTTTACCGCAGGCCCAGTGACATCACGACTAGTATCAACTGGCCTGGGCGGGGCTAAGCTCCGTTCCGGCGGAGGAACGGCAGCGCACGGCGAGGGGCTGCCGGAATAAATGTCGGACATGTCGTAGTTTTATTCCGGCAGCCTCTCGCCGTGCGCTGCTGTGCCTCGGCCGGAACTCCACCCCCATTATAGTCAATGGGGACGGGGTGGCAGTCTGGGGGCACACGGTCACTAGCGGCAGGACGGATCCGACAGGCTGTTCACCCGATGGAACAGCCTGCCTAAGGTCCGTGCCACTAGTGTGAAAGTAGTCTAATGCTCCTTTTTTGTCATGCTGATGTTGGGAAGGGTGAATAAGTGCCAGCCCTGGGCCAAATACAGAATTAGGGTACTTTCACACTTGCGTTTTTCTTTTCCGGCATAGAGTTCCGTCCTAGCTGCTCTATACCGGAAAAGAACTGATCAGTTTAATCTCCATGCTTTCTGAATGGAGAGCAATCCGTTCAGGATGCATCAGGATGTCTTCAGTTAGTCTTTTTGACTGATCAGGACGGAGATAATACCGCAGCATGCTACGGTTTTATCTCCGGCCAAAAAAACTGAAGACTTGCCTGAATGCCGGATCTGGCATTTTTTTTCCATAGGAATGTATTAGTGCTGGATTCGGCATTCGCAGACCGGTAAAAATGTATTTAAAAAAATTTAAACGGATCCGTTTGTCTGTGTGACAAACGGACAGACGGATCCGTTCTTGCAATGCATTTGTAAGACGGATTCCTCTGCCGCAAGCGTAAAAGTAGCCTTGGTTTTCTCTTCAAACAATTTTACATAAATTTATCTAAACCAATATTAACCCCTTCACACTCATTTGCAGAGTAGAGACGCAGAGAACAGTTAGTTAATGCTTAGAATAGGAAGCATTAGTTCACCAGCTCCAGGGCCTATCTCCCATCCAGTGCAAGGATCCTGCTCTGACCACAAGGCAATCCAACAGAAAGAAAAACGATCCAACACTTTACCACGCTTTATTTCTTCACATTAAAAATTCCATCACAACATTTTTTCCGGATCCATTGTAACAGTGCCTAAAACGGACAAGAATAGGACATGTTCTATTTTTTTTGCGGGTCTACGGAACGGACATACTGATGCGGACAGCACACGGTGTGCTGTCCGCATTTTTTCGGACCCATTGAAATGAATAGGTCCACATCCTATCCGCAAAAAAAAAATTGAACAGACATGGAAACAAACAAAGTTCGTGTGCATGTAGCCTTAAACGCTTATACAAGTAGAGACCCCCGACAGAGTGGAGAGGGTGTCAGCGGTAAGTTTGTGTTCATGTCACTGATTATATTGCCCTTCCTCTGATCCATCAGAACAATAACCCACAAAAAACGGATCCTGTCTGTGGAGCATAAGCCTTCACTCGGTCAGCATTTGGTCAGTAATCCATCAGTATTCAATTGTCCCTGCAGTGGAGGCTGAGGACTCGGTGGAGGATGAGGAGTGTGAGACAGTGACAGGTCTCACACAGGTTAGAGGCAAGGAAGGAGTGGGTAGTGCGGTCCACACCCCTATTCCACCACAGGTGAGACCAACTGGAGGTACTCAGGCTGGCATAAAGCACCTCCCAGGGTGTCAGTAAGGGGGGAGTGTGTTACCCATGGACAGAGGCCTGGAGGCTCTGTGCGTCTGGTCTCAGCTGGGCAAGGCTAAGGGACCACGAGGCTGGGAGATAGCCTGGAGTTGGGGGACGAAGCGACGCCTGGGAGGGTCACAGGGCCATGGTCATGCCGACTTCTGAGCCCCAATCCCCCACAAGAGACACTGGACTAAAGACAGTGGGTGTAATGTGCTCTGTACAGCCAGGAGGCTGTGGGACATTGGCTGGGAAAGCCGCATGGGTTCACGTGTGTGTGAACGGTAACTTAGGTGAGTCAGGAATACTGTGTTTAGTTAAAGCCTGAACGGGCGAGTGTTTATGGTTTTGTTTGTTTTGCTTTTGCTGGTGTGCCACAATAAATGCCCTGTTTGGACCTTAAACCTGGTGTCCTGAAGCCGTATCTGTGAGGATGATCCCCTGAAAGAAAACTACCGCTCACAGGAGGCAGAGACGAACATTGTCGCAGGACCAATGGCGTGAGAACATGGAGGCGGAAGCAGCATCACCTGGTCAAGTTGCTGGTGTGGCTGGGCAGGAACCACATTTGCCCAGTGGGCTGTAAAGGACATATATTGTCCTTGACCTTAGTTACAACTACTGGCCAATTTTCCCAAAAAAGGCTGTTTCACAAAATAATTACACCACTGAATGGCTTTTTTTATTTGGGCTGCATGCATGGCATTTTGGGTGATCCAGACTTCCCAGAGTTCTTTGCAGCAGCCATTTCAGGAAAAAATGTGATTCGTTACCACGAAGCATGAGGAAATACGGCTTCCGTGCAAATCGAATTCCCCTTGTCATCTCTAACAACAATCTAGTTGACATAACACATTCTTGCTATTGTGTTTTGAACATGTAACCTGTTCTTAGTCATAGTGCTAAGTGACTCACTGAACTTATAACAAGTATTAATGCACTGTGCTATAACATCACAGTGTCATCACTTTTGAGTACTAGTTGTATTATATGTTTGGCACACTGCTCTCACTGCCAGGATCGGACATAACAATTATCCCAACAGTTAAACCCCTTAGATGCTGCAGTCAATAGAAAATACGGCATCTGAGAGGTTAGACATAGGGAGGGAGCTCACTCTGTCCTCTGACTGGCATCCCACAAATATAGTAGGCGTTCCATGTCCTGACAACTATTACATTATGCCTCTGGTAAGATGTAATGCTCTGTGCCTCTCTGTGATCTTTTTACTACAAAATCACAGTGACAACTTGTGATCTCACTGTGATTTTGTAGTAATAAGGTCACAGAGAGGCACGGAGCATTATCATGTTAATACTCCATGTCTCTGCTGTCCAGAGTACGGCTTAGCACTCTTTCATGCAGCGGATTACCTGCACGGCATCCGATCGTGTGAAAGAGCCCTAAGACTTCAAAAATAGAAGTGTTAAAAATTTACTTTTAGCAATTAACAAAATGCAAAGTGAAAGAACACAGAAGAAATCGAAATCAAAATCGATATTTGGTGTGACCACCCTTTGCCTTCAAAACAGCATCATTTCTTCTAGGCTCACTTGCACAGTTTTTGAAAAAACTTGGCAGGGATCTTGTTTCAAACATCCTGGACAACTAACCACATATCTTCTGCGGATGTAGGCTTACTCAAATCCTTCTGTCTCTTCAAGTAATTTTAGACAAATTCGATGTTGAGATAAGGGCCTGTGGGGGCCATATCATCATTTTCAGGACTCTTTGTTCTTCTTTACACTAAGGGTCTTTTTCCTGCTAATAATTTGGAGAATAAATTTGGGGCCAATACGACGCTTCCCTGATGGTACTGCCTGGTGGATAAGTATCTGCCTGTATTTCTCAGCATTGAGAACACTACTAATCTTGAACAAATCCCCAACTCAGTTTGCTGAACTGCAGTCCCAGACTTGCAAGGATCTTCCACCAGGCTTCATTGTTGCCTGCAGACAGTCATTATTGTAACACTCTCCAGCCCTTCTGCAAACAAACTGCCTTCTGTCCAGCAGTATTTCTGGCCTGAAGATGGGACCAGAGAGTCTCGACTGCTTGCCTTGTAAAATAATTAATTTTAGTTAGCCATTAAAAGGTATCAAACTACAATATTTTATATTGTGGGACCCTGGTACACCCATCTACTGTTCAGAGAAGTCTGATGAGAAGTGGTCTTCGTGAAAAAATTGCCACCCAAAAGCCATACCTTCTATGTGGAAACAAGGACAAGAGACTCAACCATGCATGAAAACAAAGGAACCGGGTTGCAGAAAAATAGCAGGTGCTCTGGACTGATGAGTCAAAATGAGAAATATTTGGCTATAACAGAAGGCAGCTTGATTGCAGACGGTCTTAAGAATGGAACAAATAATAAAATGTCTATATGGTGATTATAAGGTCCCCACAGAGCCCTGATCTCAACATAATTGAGTCTGTCTGGGTTTCCATGAAGAGACAGAAGGATGTGCGCAAGCCTAGATACACAGAAGATCTGTGGTTGGAACAACCTCCCTGTCGAGTTTCTTTAAACACTGTATGCAAGTGAAGAATTGACGCTATTTTGAAGGCAAAGGTGGTCACTAGTGTTGAGCAAATGAAAGCATCCAAAGTGTAATTCGATCTGAAGTACATGTACAGGAAAAATTCAATTTGCCACGAATGTGAATTTCCTCGCGCTTCGTGGTAACAAATCCTTTTTTTCCTAAAATGGCAGCAACACATGTTACAAAATGAAAGTAAGAAGCCTGGGAATGCGAGATCACCCATAATGCCATGCAGACCCTGTGATGTCACAGCCTAATAAAAGACTCATCCCAAGTGGTGTCAGCCATTTCACTGTAAGCAGAGAATAGGGAGAGATGTGACAAGCGCTAGGAACAGTGTTCAAGAATCCTTTAACCTCTTAGGGACATAGGGCGTACAGGTACGCCCTGATGTCCCGGTACTTAAGGACACAGAGCGTACCTGTACGGTCTGGCGGGCAGTGATCGGAACAGAGTACCTGCTGAAATCATTCAGCAGGCACTCTGTGACAATGCCGAGAGTGGTCTGGGGCCGCCCCGTATCGGCGATCGCAGCAAACCGCAGGTCAATTCAGACCTGCGGTTTGCTGCGTTTCCGGGTTATTCGGTTCTCTGGTGACCCGATAATCCGTAATAGGATGGTGATCAGTGGTGTGATAATATACCACCAATAACTATTCTTAGATCCTGAGAGGTGATGGTTACGTCACCTCTCAGGATCGCTTCCTATTGGCGACACGAGCAGGCGGGGGTTAAACTTCCCCCAGCTCTGCTCTCCTCCTCCTCCACACTGCATCCTAGAGCTGTGGATAGAGGAGCCTCGTGGATCTGTGCCCAGCACCCCTCATCTGTGCCCAGCACCCCCATCTGAGCCACCAGAGTGCCATCTGGCACTAAAAAGGTACTTAGGGACAGCTTAGATTAGGCAGGGAGAGTTTAGGGGAAAAAAAGTATTTTTTCCCCAGCATCACCCTGATCGGGTGTCTAGGGTCCACAGCACACTCAGCTATGTGATCCTAGACCCCCTAGGAGTGCTGTAGCTTGCCGCCAATCACATTTTTGGGGCGCAAGCGTTTTTTTTTTTTTTTTTTTTTTGTGTGTACATTGACTGTGGCCGGCACTCTTAGCGTCTGGCCACTGTTAGCTCATCGCCCACCCCACCGCTGATCAGCTTCGGACCCCTGATCAGCGAGTTTGAATCATTTTTTTTTCACATATTTTTGGGCTTTCATTTTTTTTAGTTAGTTATTTTTTAGTTTTTTTTCTGTTAGGTTTAGGGGTAAGTGTACGCGAACACCCGTCTCCCCACACACACGCACACTAAATAAAGTTTTCCACACACGCACACACACACTCCCCTATGGCCCGCCAGACGTTCTCGGCCAAGGAGGCATATGCCCTGCTTGCCTCCGACAGCCCCAGTGAGGATGAGAATGACCCCACTTCACAATTCACGGTAACGGCATCAGCCCTGTCCCTGTGCGAGGTACTGCGGCAACGGTCCTCAAGCCCGATTGTATCGACGACTACAATCGGTATATGGGAGGAGTTGATCTCTCTGATCAAGTCCTCAAGCCATATAACGCCATGCGCAAAACCGCATGGTACAAAAAAGTTGCGGTCTACTTGGTACAGGTTGCCTTGTACAACTCTTTTGTGCTGTCCCGGAGCACTGGCAACACAGGGAAATTCCTGCAGTTCTATGAGGCAGTCCTCAAGGCCCTGATCTTTTCTCACCGGGAAAGAGCAGGCCGAAGTACCTTGGGAACTGGAAGCGCCCGGATCGTCCCTGGCCAACATTTTTCAGGTGTGGTTCCCCATACTGGAAAGAAGGGACGGTCCCCAAAAAAGTGCAGAGTGTGTTACAGGAGGGGGATACAGAAGGACACCACCACTCAGTGTGACACATGCCCCGATCATCCGGGCCTCTGCATTGATGGTTGCTTCAGGGAGTACCACACTTCCATGGAGTACTAAATTTATAATCCCCTTCCCCAATTTTAATTCTATTTGGCCATAGACAATCGCCCAGAAAAAAAAAAAAAAATATGACTCTCATGACCCCGCAGATGAACACAGTCAAACAAATTAAATAAAAACGGTGTAAAAAATAGCTTTTTTTTAACATGGTTTTTATTATATTTTTTTGACTGTGTTCATCTGAGGGGTTAGGTTATGTGCTATTTTTATAGACCTAATACCTAATATGTCTACTTTTTAATATTTATTTAGGTTTTACACTATAATATACTTTTTGTGATGCAAGGTGACAAAAAAATAGCTTTTTTTTGTCACCTTACATCACAAAAAGTATAATAGCAAGCAATCAAAAAGTCATATGCACCCCAGAATCGTGCCAATAAAACCGTCCTCTCATCCCGAAAAAAATTAGCTCCTACTTAAGCAATAGGTTAAAAACGAAAAAAAAAAACTGACTCTCAGACTATAGAGATATTAAAATTATTTTTTTTGTTTAAAAAAGGATATTATAGTGTAAAACCTAAATAAATATAAATAAAATAGACATATTAGCTATTGCCGCGTCCGTATGAATCTGCTCTATAAAAATAACAAATGACCTAACCCCTCAAATGAACACAGTATAAAAGAAATATATATAAACGGTGCCAAAACAGCTATTTTTTTGCCAAATTTTAAATTTTAATCCATTTTTTGCGTTAAAGCTATGTTAACAATCAAACAAAACTCTATATTTATTGCCCTGATTCTGTAGTTTACAGAAACACCCCATATGTGGTCATAAAATGCTGTATGGCCAAACGGCAGGGCGCAGAAGGAAAGGAGCGCCATATGGTTTTTGGAACGCAGATTTTGCTGGACTGTTTTTTTTTACACCATGTCCCATTTAAAGCCCCTCTGATGCACCCCTAGAGTAGAAACTCCATAAAAGTGACCCCATCTAAGAAACTACACCCCTCAATGTATTCAAAACTGATTTTACACATTTTTTAACCCTTTAGGTGTTCCACAATAGTTATTGGCAAATGGAGATAAAATTTCAGAATTAAAATTTTTGTAACCTTGCCACCTTATCCCGTAGTTTCCAAAATGGGGTCACTTTTTTGGAGTTTCTACTCTAGGGGTGAATTAGGGGGGCTTCAAATGGGACATGGTGTAAATAAACCAGTCCAACAAAATCTGCCTTCCAGAAACCACATGGTGTTCCTTTCCTTCTGCACCCTGCTGTGTGCACATACAGTAGTTTGCAACCACATAAGGGGTATTTCTATAAACTACAGAATCACGGCAATAAATATAGAGTTTTGTTTGGCTGATAACCCTTGCTTTGTTACTGGAAAAAATTTATTAATATGGAAAATCTGCCCAAAAATTTAAATTCAGAAATTTCATCTCCATTTGCCAATAACTGAAACACCTAAAGGGTTAACAAAGTCTGTAAAATCAGTTATGAATACCTTGAGGGGTGTAGTTTCCAAAATGGGGTCACTTTTGGGTGGTTTCTATTATGTAAGCCTCACAAAGTGACTTCAGACCTGAACTGGTCCTGAAAAAGTGGGTTTTGGAAAATTTCTTAAAAATCTCAAGATTTGTTCTAAACTTCTAAGCCTTGTAAGGTCCCCAAAAAATAAAATGGCATGCCCAAAATGATCCAAACATGATGTAGACATATGGGGAATGTAAATTAATAACTATTTTTGGAGGGATTACTATGTATTATAGAAGTAGAGAAATTGAAACTTGAAAATTTTCAAATTTTTCCAAATTTTGGGTAAATTTGGTATTTTTTTATAAATAAAAATGAAATTTTTTGACTCCATTTTATGTCATGAAGTACAACATGGGAGGAAAAAACAATCTCAGAATGGTCTGGATAAGTAAAAGCTTTTAAAGTAATTTACACATAAAGTGACACTAGTCAGATTTGCAAAAAATGGCCTGGTCCTTAAGGTGAAAATGAGCCCAGTCCTTAATAACCGCTTCACGTCCGCCCATAGGATATAAACGTCCTATGGGTGGACGTCTATTTCTGAAAGCACGTTCTAAAACGTCCTTTCAGAAATAGCAGCTGCACGCTAATCGTGCAGCTGCTGATCGGGTTGCCCGCTGTCAGTGACAGCAGGGCAACCCTAAGACAAGGCAGGGACAGTGCCCAGGTGTCCCTGCCTTCTAGATCGCTGCAGACACAGTGCTCACCGAGCGCTGTGTCTGCAGAGAAGGAAGCGCTGTGCGCTTCCTGTTCCGGCCCAGCGGTCATGTGACCGCCGTGACCGGAGTGTGCAGGAGCTGTGTGAGGTCTCTCAGAGACCTCGATCAGCCCTGCTCTGAGGCTGTACAGCGCAGGATTGCTGCTGTACAGCCTCTATAGGGGTGTATTTGTCCTGTAACTGGGGCTACTATATCAGCCCCAGTTACAGGAGAAATCAACAGTGAAAAAAAAAAAAAAAAGTGAAGCAAATGTCCCCCAGAGGTCTTGTATGACCTTATGGGGGACGAAAAGTGTAAAATAAAAAAAATAAAAATAAAAGGTTGAAAATAAAAAAATAAAAAAAAGTTTCACATGTAAAAAAAAAAAAGTCCCCAAGTAAGGAATGAAAAAAAAAAGTTAAAAATAGAAAAAATAAAAAAAAGTATACATATTAGGTATTGCCGTGTCCGTAAAAAACAGCTCTATAAAAATATCTCATGACCGAACCCCTCGGGTGAACACCGTAAAAAAAAAAAAAAAAAACTGTGTCAAAACAAGCAATTTTTGTCACCTTGCATCACAAAAGGTGCAACACCAAGTGATCAAAAACGCGTATGTCCCACAAAATAGTACCAATAAAACCGTCACCTCATCCCGCAAAAAATGAGCCCCTACATAAGAAAATCTCTCAAAAAATAAAAAAACTATAGCTCTTAGAACATGGAGACACTAAAACATCATTTTTTTGGTTTCAAAAATGCTATTATTGTGTTAAAGTGAAACAAATAAAAAAAAGTATACATATTAGGTATTGCCGCATCCGTAAAAACCAGCTCTATAAAAATATCACATGACCTAACCCCTCGGGTGAACACCGTAAAAAAAAAAAAAAAAAAAACTGTGTCAAAACAAGCAATTTTTGTCACCTTGCATCACAAAAGGTGCAACACCAAGTGATCAAAAATGCGTATGTCCCACAAAATAGTACCAATAAAACCGTCACCTCATCCCGCAAAAAATGAGCCCCTACATAAGAAAATCTCTCAAAAAATAAAAAAACTATAGCTCTCAGAACATGGACACATTAAAACATAATTTTTTTGTTTCAAAAATGCTATTATTGTGTAAAACTTTAATAAATGAGAAAAAGTATACATATTAGGTATCGCCACGTCCGTAACGATCTGCTCTATAAAAATGTCACTTGACTGAACCCCTCAGGTGAACGCTGTAAAAATAAATAAATAGAAACTGTGCTAAAACAACCAATTTTTTGGTCACCTTGCCCCATAAAGTGTTATAATGAATGATCAAAAAATCATATGTACCCAAAAATAGTACTAATAAAGCTGGCACCTTATCCCCTAGTTTCCAAAATGGGGTCACTTCTTGGGAGTTTCTACTGTAAGGGTGCATCAGGGGGCTTCAAATGGGACATGGCATCTAAAAACCATGTGGAGTTCCTTTTCTTCTGCGCCCTGCCGTGTGCCCATACAGCAGTTTATGACCACATGTGGGGTGTTTCTGTAAACCGCAGAATCTGGGTAATAAATATTGAGTTTTGTTTGGCTGTTAACCATCGATGTGTTAAAGAAAAAAATTGATTAAAATGGAAAATCTGCCAAAAAAGTGAAATTTAAAAATTTGATCTCCATTTTCCTTTAATTCTTGTGGAACGCCTAAAGGGTTAACAAAGTTTGTAAAATCGGTTTTGAATACCTTGAGGGGTGTAGTTTCTACAATGGGGTCATTTATGGGGGTATCCACTATGTAGGCCCCACAAAGTGACTTCAGACCTGAACTGGTCCTTATAAAGTGGGTTTTGGCAATTTTCTTATAAATTTGAAGAATTGCTTCTAAACTTCTAAGCCTTCTAACGTCCTAAAAAAATAAAATGACATTTCCAAAATGATGCCAACATAAAGTAGACATATGGGGAATGTTAAATAATAAATATTTTATGAGGTATCACTTTCTGTTTTAAAAGCAGAGAAATTTAAATTTAGAAAATTGCGAATTTTTCAAATTTTTGGGTAAATTTGGGATTTTTTCATAAATAAAGGTGAAATATTTTGACTCAAATTTATGATTATCATGAAGTACAATGTGTCACGAGAAAACAATCTCTGAATGACTTGGATAAATAAAGGCGTTCCAAAGTTATTACCACATAAAGTGAGATATGTCAGTTTTGCAAAATTTGGCCTGGTCAGGAAGGGGGCAAATGGCCCAGATGGGAAGTGGTTAAGGGGTTAATTGTGGAATATTGGATAGGGAGATTGCAGGGACAATGTAGGGAGATCATAGGGAGAGTTTTTACACACTGTTGGGTGAGCATAGGAAGAGTATAGGGAGACTGCAGGGACAGTGCAGGTTCTGTAATCTGAAGGTGAAGGGATCCACAATCCCTGCACAGAGCTATCTAACTGAACAATATCCACCTTGTTTAATAGATAAGCAATTCTATTACGCCTTTATCCCCAAATTGGAGTGAATAAGCTGTATAATTTAACTGTTATTGGAGTGTCCACCTTGTTAAATAGATAATCAATTCTATTAGGCCTGGATTCCCAAATTGGGGTGAATAAGCTGTCTAATTTAACTGTCATTGGGATGGCTACCTAGTTAAATAGATAAGCAATTCTATTACGTCTTGATTCTCAAATTGGGGTGAATAAGCTGTCTAATACTACTGTTATTGGGGTGCCCACCTTGCTTAATAGATAAGCAATTCCATAAGGCCTTGATTCTCAAATTGGTGTGAATAAGCTTTTTAAATTAAATGTTATTGGGGTGTGCATCTTGTTAAATAGAAAAGCAATTCTATTACACCTTGATTCTCAAATTGGGGTGAATAAGCTGTCCAATTCTACTGTTTGTGGCATGTCCACATTTATTAATAGATAGGCAATTCTATTAGGCCCTGATTCACCAATTGGGGTTATACATCTGTCTTATTCTCTTGTTTGTGGCGTGTCCACATTGATATTTAACAGTTACTGTAATTTATTGTTACAGAGCGGTCTTACTTAACACCCGATGGGGAGTGCAAATACATTGATTCCTCGCACAGCAGAGTTGCTCATGTCGGAAAAATTATTCTTTTAGCTGAAAAGTTATTCTTTTAGCTGAAAAGTTATTCTTTTAGCGAAAACATTAGTCTTGTAGCAAATAAATGAGTCTTTTATTAAATAAATTAGTCTATTACCAAATAAATTAGTCTGCTCCAGTATTACAATCCCCGATCACAATGACGAACTACGTTGAGCGGGTAATCTGCACCTGTTGGCAAAGGGTAGTCATACAGTGACCCCCTCAGTGCAGCGCATGCAGCCCGGACATGTAAGGGCATCACAGAACAGTTAGTGCGGAATGCTACTTGGCCCTCAAGGAAGTTGAATGTGGAAAATTTGGGGTCAAATAACTCCTTGTATTAGGGTTAAAACCAGATGGGCCGAACTTGCTGGATAGATCAAACATGGCAGCTGGATTATTGGCATACCGGAGGAGTGTCATTGGTTATCCAAATGAACCACAAAAATCACTCCACCCACTGGACCCAAATTCATCATAGCTAATACCTTCTTTTAGCAAAAAAATTAGTCTGTGTCATTATTGCAATTGTTTATGTCATAACTACGATGCTATTACCAGACAATTTGCTCCAACAACTGGACCCAAATTCATTATTCCATTCATTTTATTCGTTTAGAGGCATCAGTGGACATTACATGGGGAGTGATATAAGAGGAGTGAACTACAACTCCCAGCATGTCCAGACTGTTATTATGGGATATCAGTGGACATTATACGGTGAGGGATATAATAGGAGAGAACTATAACTCCCAGCATGTCCAGACTTATTATGGGGCATCAGTAGACATTATAGGGAGAGGGATGTAAATGGAGAGAAATATAACTCCCAGCATGTCCAGACTGTTATTGTGGGACATCAATGGACAGTATAAGGAAATGGGTAAAATAGGAGAGAACTATAACTCCCAGAATGTCCAGACTGTTATTATGAGGCATCAGTAGACATTAAATGGAGAGTGATATTAGAGGAGAGAACTACAACTTCCAGCATTTCTAGGATGTTTTTATGGGCTACGGGAGGACATTACCGGGAGTAAGGAAAGAACTACTCCTAGTATTTGACAATGTATAACCTCTCCTCCACACACAGCACAGGCGATCCACCCACATTGTGACATCACGCAGGTCTTTCACCACTTCTATGCACTGCTGAGCTCTGTCTCAAGGGGTAAATGGGGTGAAATGAGTTTGGCTGGAGAGGAATATGCAAGTTGAACAAGCTGAGAGGCAGACGATATATCTCAGAGGGGGAGAGAAATTGGCTGTGAGGACCAAGGGCAGGGACTTCAAAAGCAGAGCAGGTAGATCAATCTACTAGCATTTCAGTGTGGTTAGGCCCCACCCCTCTCCTAAACTTCCTGTTCAGTGTCTGTGTATGTGTGTGTGTAAGTGTGTGTGTGTGTGTGTGACACCAGGCACATTCACCTAGCTAATCTGTAGCCGAAGATGGAGATGAGTGGTGGAAGGAAAAATGTAATTGTCTGCAAGATCTCCCTTAAACTGCTTGTGACAACAGTTTGGAGAGCACCTTGTAGACACAGCTTTGTGTGCACTGTGGATTAAATGTATTTGTGTTATTTATGTTATTTCAAGGTTTAGTGGCCCTTTAACAAAACCCAGGCCTTCATGCAAGTGCAGAGGCTATGCGTGAAGAATTAAATAACCTTTACTGCTTCCATAAGAATTAGGAGGGTAAGGCTACTTTCACACTAGCGTTTCTATTTTCCGGTATTGAGATCCGTCATAGCATCTCAATACTGGAAAAAACTCTTCCCTTTTGTCCCCATTCTTTGTCAATGGGGACAAAACTTAACTGAACAGAACGGAATGCTCCAAAATGCATTCCAATCCGTTTGGTTGCGTTCTCATACCGGAGAGTAAATGAGATGCGAAGCAAGTCATGACCCACAATGCAAGTCAATAGGGATGGATCCGTTTTCTCTGACACAATAGAAAACGGATCCGTCCTCCTTTGACTTTCAATGGAGTTCATGACGAATCTGTCTTGGCTATGTTAAAGATAATACAAAAAAAAAAGTGTGAAAGTAGCCTAAGGGTTCTGACATACATTCAAGATGCAGTTTTCAATTTAGCCAGTTTAGCAGGCTCATTAAACCCTGGTGTTCTGCATAGTGGAAATGATTTAATTAATTTCAGCTAGCTACAATAAAAAACTTCATCCTGAATGCATGTCAGAGCTGCACTGTGTGCCATCACCCTAAGTAGCAGCCAGGTGCTAATCAAATGCACTTGGTTTAATTGATTATGAACAAATGTGTCCATCTTCATAAAAGCAAAAGTTTTGGCAGTTTGCTGGCCTGGAGCTTTCAGGTGTGTGCTAACCCAATGCCCAGGAGAAAAGACATCAGTAATGATATTAGAAAAATAAATTGTTGCTGCCCATCAACTTAGAAAGGTTATAAGGCCATTTCCATACAATTAATCGTTCTACAGTGAGAACAATTAGTTAAAAGTGGAAAACATTCAAGACCATTGACAATTTCCCAGGAGTGGACATCCCAGCAAATTCACCCTAAGGTCAGATGTAGACCCCAAGTGCAATGCTTAGAGTACTTGTAAAAGAAAACCCAAGAGATACATCTAAAACTCTATGGGCTTCAGTTAAATGTTCAAGTTCATGACAGTACAATTAGAAAAAGACTGAACAAGTATAGCTTGTTCTGAAGGACTACCAGGAGAAAGCCTCTTCTTTCAAAAACAAACAAACATTGCAATACAGCTTATGTTTGCATCTGTACAAACCACAAGACTTCTAGAACAATGTTCTTTGGACAGATGAGATCAAAGCGGAGATGTTTGGCCATAATAGACAGTGCCACATTTACTGAAAACCAAACACAGCATATCAGCACAAACACCTCATACCGTACCAACTGTCAAAAATAATTATGAGGAAGAGATGATTGGGGCTTGTTTTGCAGCCACAGGACCTGGGCACCTTGCAGTCATTGAGTCGACCATGAATTTCTCTGTATACCAAAGTATTCTAGAGTGAAATGTGAGGCCATCTATCCAACAGCTAAAGCTTGGCCAAAACTGGGTCATGCAACAGGAATGATCCCAAGCACACCAGCAAATCTACAACAGTATGGCTGAAAAAGAAAATAATTTAGGGTCTGCAATGGTCCAGCCAAAGTCCAGACCTCAACCCAACTGAAATGATATTGCGGTGCCTTAAGATCTGTGAATAAACAAATGCCCACAATGAACTGAGGCAATGCTGTAAAGAAGAGAGGGCCAATATTCCTCCAGGAAGATGTGAGAGACTGATAAAGGCATACAGAAAATGATTACTTGAAGTTATTGCTGCTAAAGGTGATTCTACAAGATATTGATTCACGTTTTTCAGACATGACATTTCCGTTTTAGCTCCATTTTTGTTGAATAACTAATGACACAGTGAAGTTTGTTATGTGTTGCTGTTCATCTGAGATCACAGTTACTTAGGACCTATTAAGACTGGAAAAGCAATAGGAGCCAGAATATGACAACACAAAGGAATCTTTATTTTTCCTAAAAATAAGTTTTACATTTTTAAAAAGTATAGTAAAACATAAAACCTTATATAAATTAGATATCTCCATAATTATACTGACCTGCAGATCAAATAAAACATGCCAATTTTACTGCATGGTGAACACTGTAAAAATAAAACCCTAAAAACAATGGGGGGGGATTGCATTGTTTTCGAAAACAAAATGATGTCAATAAAAATTACAACTCATCCCCCGTAAAACAAGCCCTTTTGTGGCTATGGATGGAAAAATAAAAAAGTTATGGGTTTTGAAATGAGGAGATCTAAAGGGGTTCTCCAGGAATGAAAAAAATGAAAATACTTAAATATTATTTTATAATAAATATATTCACAAATACCTTTCATCAGTTATAATGGCTAGTTTTGTCTAGGAAGCAATCATTAGGAGAAACAAAATTGCCGCCATCCTATTAGTACAAACAAAACCTGTCCTAATCACAAAGGAGGACAAGTTACTTTACCACAATGAGCAATAGTGCTGCCTCATCCTCCTCTCTGCTCTGCTTGTCAGGAATCATGATCCTGAACACAAGTGAATCTCTGTGGGAATGGAGATGATGAGGAGACATGAGAGGAGGGTGAGGTGTGGCTAATGAGCAGCAGCACTTGTATGCAGTCACCATTACCACAGTCTGTCCTGTGGTGATCTCTGTACTTCATGTCTCCTCATGAACTAAATTCCCCAGAGATTCAGCTAAAGTTCTTATAATCTGTATTCAGGATCATAATCCCTGACAAGTAGAGCAGAGAGGAGGATGAGGCAGCTCTTTACCTCAATGTTGTAAAGTAACTTGTCCTCATGTGTGATCAGGACAGGTTTTGTGTGAACTAATGGGACAGCGGCCATTTTGTTTCCCCTGATGATTGCTTCCCAGACAAAACGAGCATTATAAATAATGACAGGTATTTGAGAATATATTTATAATAAAGTAATATTTAAGTATTTTAATTTTCTTAATTCCCGGAGAACCCCCTTTAAGTACCAAACTAGACTATATCCTTAATGGGTTAAAAAACAAAACAAAACTTTCAAGCTTATGTTATCGTTTCAGGCCTCCCTTTTCAAAAAGTCTGTCGCACTTGATTTGCTTAACAGGGACTTCTGAAATATAGTGTCAATAAAAATGGTTTAATAGAAAAGCAAGTAAAAGAAACTAGCACATGAATTCTTGTGGTCGATTTCACTTAATTGAATTTTAAAACCTCTAACAGGCACATGAGATTGTAGATTCACTTGTTATGCGGAAAACCTGGAGTGACTCTAGTTCCCCAAGGACAGATCTAGCAAACCTGCTGTTTACACCTGCAGGCACTAATAATTTACAAGGCATCAGTACAGTATGAATGGATGGCTCTATGCAATGGCAGGAGATAGGTTTATATCCCAAGTGAGGGCGGGATATCTATTTATCACATGGAAAAATATCATGCCTCTGGAGGAGAAGATAAATAGGCGAGGCTGTCAAAGTCTAACACTAGAGGGTCTTATGAACTATATATGGTAAGCAGTAAGGCCTGCTGATAATAATCACATTTTATTTTGCTATTTGAATACTGATTTCATTTGTCCTTCCATTACCCCAGTCACCGTTACACAGGCTTAAATAGCTCTTCTAGCAACACATGTTCATCCTGGCCTGCCTAGTTCATAAAACAATTGTAAAACTACAGTGAAGTCTGACTTACACATGACAATGCTGCGAGTACAGACCCTGTATGGTGTAATTCGGGGTCCCTAAAGTTACATTTGTTCCATGTGCCAATATCTGACATTGTGGGATTCTCTAGAAGCAAAATCTTTGTAGATGAGTAGAGATGAATGATTTCACTCTAAATTAGTTGAATTTCTGACAAATGTTCTAAAAATTTATATTTTTTATTTTTAGATGCCGGTATTAACCCATTTAGGACCCTGCCATTTTTCACTTTAAGGACCAGGCCATTTTTTTCAAATCTGACATGTGTCACTTTATGTGGTGATAACTTTAAAACACTTTTACTTATCCAAGCCATTCTGAGACTGTTTTCTCGTCACATATTGTACTTCATGACAGTCGTAAATTTGAGTCAAAATGGTTCATTTTTATTTATAAATAAAATACCAAATTTACCAAAAATTTGGAAAAATTCTCAATTTTCAAAATTTCAATTTCTCTGCTGTTAAAACAGATAGTGATACCTCCTAAAATAGTTATTACTTTACATTTCTCATATGTCTACTTCACGTTTGGATCATTTTCTAAATTATATTTTCTTTTTTTGGGATGTTTAAAAGCTTAGAAGTTTAGAAGCAAATCTTGAAATTTTTCTGAAAATTTCCAAAACCCACTTTTTAAAAACTTTGTTAACCCTTTAGGTGTTCCACAAGAACTAAAGAAAAATATAGATGACATTTCAAAATTTCACTTTTCTGGCAGATTTTCCATTTGAATCCATTTTTCTAGTAACAAAGCAAGGGTTAACAGCCAAATAAAGCTCAATATAAAACTTAATATATTACATAAACACCCCACATGTAGTCTTAAACTGCTGTATGGGCACACAGCAGGGCGCAGAAGGAAAGGAACGCCATATGGTTTTTGGAGGGCAGATTTCACTGGGATAATTTTAAGTTTTCATGTCACATTTAAAGACCTCCTGATGCACCCCCGGAGTAGAAACTCCAAAAAGTGACCCCATTTAGGAAAATATACCCCTGAAAGTATTCAAAACTGATTTTACAAACTTTGTTAACCCTTTAAGTGTTCCAAAAGAACTAAAGAAAAATGTAGATGAAATTTCACTTTGTTGGCAGATTTTCCATTTTAAACAATTTTTTCCAGTAACAAAACTGGGGTTAATGGCCAAACAAAACTCACTATTTATTGCCCTGATTAAGGAATATGGATTAATATTTACTGTAAGATAGCAGAGGTAGTGAACTCCACAGGAGGGCCCTGCTTCAAAGCCCAGCCATATGGCAGAGAACTTCTTGCAGGCCACCTTTGTTTACAATTTCTCACCTCCATTCAGCCAGCCAGGAACCCAGCTAATGGAACAGGAAAAACCTCTCTGCAGGGGTCTGCGCCATTCCCCAGTTTATTCAAATTTAGCAGACAGCATGGAACCGGCGATTTATAAGGTATTATGAATCCCCAGGCCATTACAGGCACAAACCGATTACATATTTGTGTCCCTGTGGCCACGATGAACAGGCCTGTGCTCATAGTCTGGCGGTGGGATGCCAGGGAGGGGAGATATGTATATCTCCCCTCCCTGGCATTCCACCCAGAAACCACATAACGGTACCATGCTTGGACTTTACTGGTAGCCGGCACCCAGGCGGATCCTTTGGTCCCAGAACCACCTCCCTGCGACATTCTGGTCTGGAGCCATGAGCCCTAATCGGTTTTGTGGCTCATGTGCTGCCAGCCCAGCAGGGGGGGGGGGGGGGGTGGACCCCTTCCCAGAGGCCGGGAGGGGAGGAGCCAGCTACAGGTTAAAAGGCTTGTGCCAGCAAGCGGGCGTGTCTTTTCTCTGAAGGAGGGTCACATCGTGCCATGTGTTTAGAGAGACCTGCAACCTGCTGTCATCACTGCCATCCATGTGACTACAGCAAAGGACTCATCACAACCCAAAAGGACTCATCCATCTGGTAAACTGACTTTTGCTCTGTTTAATCCTGTTTGTACCATACCACCATACCACCTGTATTTGTAACCTCAGACCACTGTATATATCCTTGTGTGTATATTGTGTTACGTCTAGTACGACCTTAAGGCAATTAAATATATAATTTAATCTTGTGCTGTCCTTGTATCTTATCTCGATCATGAATCCCCACATCCGTGTTTCCGCCTAGTTAGACGCTACCGCGGGTTGGTTTCTTACCCTATATAATCCCGTTAGCGAACCAGGCTTATATCAAACAAGAAACTAGTGACAGCATACCCAGGCTGAGAATGCGCTGTTTCACTGGGGCAGTGAAAAGGCTCTCTCAGCTTGTTGCCTCTCTGTGGCCTTGTGGACAGGAGGTGTCTATGTAAACTGTATCGTATCAAGCTGACCTTACCTGCTCCTCCAGGAGGGTGTAACGTCACGCCTTGGTAACCCGTGACCATACCATATCTCGCTGGCTCTACATAGTTGACGTCAGTCGGGGTACAGTATTTGTCACATATTGGTGGCAGCAAAGTGGGATCGAGATACTAGTGTGTGTGAGTGTGGGACCCATACTCCCAGACACTAAAGACTACCAGCAGTAGCTTTTGCCGCTGGAGTCTTAAGATCAGCTCAACACTAGACAGTCTGAGTGCAAATACGATAAGGTGTGTGTGTGCATGAGGTTGCATTCTGTGTCAGTGATCATCAGTTGCAATGACGGCCAGTATTACAAGGAGCAAAGCTAAGGAGATGGCCGATGCTATAAATGGTAGCGGGGAGGACGCAGTCCAGATAGGAGGCCGAGAGGAGGTGGAAGGCGACTTTCTTCAAGTCGAGGGGGAGCACAGCCAAAGCTCCCCAAGGAGCCAGTTGCCTGCGGTGAGGTCCGCGGTGGGCCTCACTCCACCTGCCCATCCCCCCAGCCAAGGCAGGCTTGGCTGCTCTTCTAAAAGCTGCAGGCGGCCTATGAGATCCTCATGCCAGCTGCAGAACGATCTAACAGAGGCTGCAGAATGAGAACGTTGTGAGCAGGCTGAGTGTGAGCATCAGCTGTGAGTGCTTCAGCTCCAACTCCAGCAGCCCTCCTCAGCCCGATGTGAGTCTCCAGAGATCCGGATTCCCAAACTGCGGGCGGAGGACTTCCCCCTGCTGCACAAAGATGGTGACTTGGACACTTTCTTGTTGGCGTTTGAGACGGCCTGCCATCAGTACCAGCTGCTGGAGGACCAGTGGGTCCGATTCATAACACCAAGTCTCAGGGGAAAAGCCCTTGAAATCTTCGGGCACCTGCCCAGCAAGACCATCCTCAGCTATGAGGACATCAAGCAGGCTCTGGTCCGGCAGTACAACTTGACCCCTGAGACAAACCAGAAAAAGCTCAGGAGTTTGCAGCGGAGTTCTACCCAGCGCTGGGCTGATCACATGCGGGCCTTGCTGAGAGCGGTTGAACAATGGACCATGGGATTGGAGCTCACCACTGTCCAGCAGCTGAAGGAGATCATCGCCACAGAGCAGTTCTTGTGGAATTGCCCGGAGGACCTCCAGCAGTACCTCTGTGACTGGAAGCCAAAGGGGCCCTCGGCAACAGCAGCCCTGGCCGACGAGTACACTAACAACAGGACTTCAGAGGCCCGGAAACCTGTCGGCTGGAGAGGGGGGTAAGACCACTCTGCCCCTGCTACCCCTGCTCCTAGGCCCAAGTGGGAACCAGCCCCTGCTTCACTTTCCACGTCAGTGGGGGAACCCCGACTTTGCCACCTGTGTAAGCAGCCAGGACACTTCAAGGCCATGTGTCCACAGCTCCTGAGGGACCGTCCCAGTCAGTGTGGGAGGTGGGCGTATCCTCAAATATCCCTGCCAGTGTTTTGCTGGGGACGGACCTGGGGCGGCTTGTGTCTAAGTACGTGGCCGCTGACACCCCGAGGTCCAAACCCCCAAAATGTGATGCCATGTCCACCCCTGTTGATACTGTTAATGTACCTAACATGCCTGTTGATGGGGATGTGGGGGACGTAATGTGTGCCTCTCCCCTCAGGGGGGGGGGGGTCATTCACGCCAGCTGTGCTCAGGCCACAGGGTGTGGCCAGCAAGCATGATGGAACCTGTTGTCCTCAGGTGTGGCTACTGAGGGGACAAGCAGGGGACAGACAGCTGCGGGGGAGGATGAAAATGAGGTCAGGGCTTTCCCAGGAGAAGTAGGGCTCCCAGGTAAAGCCTTAGTTCAGGGTTCCTCCACAACCAGGTTGTCAGAGGGCCAGGTTAGTCCGTCAGGACTGGCGACTTGGTCGGAAGCCGAGGGAAGGCAGGCACTACCAGCGGTGGCAGCAGCCATAGCTGCTGTCACTCGCAGTGGGAGTGCTGGGGCCCTCAGGGGTCTTATGGCTTTCCCCCTTCCGGCCAAGTAGCTGCTGAGTCAGATGGAGGCCAGGAGACAGGTCCCGGAGACCTAACAAAGGACGTGGCAGTCTCGTCTATTCTGGCCATGTCCGGTCAGGGGTTTCAGGTGGCGTTAGTGGCTGACGCCAGCCTAAACGCTCTCAAGGAGCAGGCGGCACAGCTCCCCTCGGACTCAGACCTCGAACGGATGGTCTGGGAACAAGGACGGCTGAATCGGGTCACGGTCCTGCAGGGCTCACTGGAGGAGTGGCCTAGGGACCAGCAGGTAGTAGAACTGACGTGGCAGTCTCGTCTATTCTAACCACGTCCCACCAGGGGTTTCAGGTGGCGTTAGGGGCTAGCGCCAGCTTGAAAGCTCTCACGGAGCAGGTGGAACGTCCTCCCTTGGACTGGTTGTGTCGGGGAAACGGTCCAGCAGGGCTCACCGGAGGCGTGGCCTAGGGACTGACAATTCGTGGTATCTTATCCGTTCAGGGCGGAGTTTTTGTGGATTGCTCACCAAATTCCGATGGCCAGATACGCAGGGGCCCCTGGGTTGTCGGTCATCGAGTGTGTCATGCGCTTCCAGGAAAAGGCGCAGGCCTTTCTCGTGGTTGGTGCACGGCAGTATGGAACAGGCCCAGACCGACTTAAAGCGGGGGAACGACCATCAGGCTTGTGAGAGGACCCACCAGGTGGGTCAGCAAGCGTGGATACTGGTTCCCGTACCTCAGAACAAGCTTCAGGCGGCCTGGGGAGGCCCATACCTCAAGCACCAGCGGCTCAATGCCAGGATGTAACTGGTCACCCTGGACCACGCCCGGGGAAGGCAGAAGGCCTTCCCCATGAACCTGATGAAGGCACATCATGAGCGGAAGGCAGGTGCCCTCCCAGAATTCCTCCCTTTCTGAGAAATGCTCACCGAGATGCCGTTGGGCATGGAGTATGCCCCTGCCACTTCTAAGTGAATGGCCGCGTACCTGGAGGTCAATGCTATCTTCGGTCCTACATGGGAGGATCCCCGAGAGCATCTAGCGCAGATGCTCAGGCAGATCTGCCAGGCAGGCTTGACCCTTACTCCAGGAAAGTGGCAGTTGGGCATAAGCGAGGGGCACCGGGCAGGCAGGGAAGCTTTGAAACCGGAGCCCAGGAGAGTGGATGCCAGTGTCTCCATAGTCTGACAACCATAGTTTTTATTTTTTTGGCGATTCTCTTAGGTAGGGTACCATTTTTGCGGGATGAGATGATGGTTTGATTAGCACTATTTTGGGGTACATATGACTTTTTGCTTGCTATAAATGGTTTTTTTGACACCGTTTATATTTTTTACGGTGTACACCTAAGGGTTTAGGTCATGTGGTATTTTTATAGAGCAAGTTGTTACGGACGCGGGGATACCTAATATGTCTACTTTTTCTTTTTTTTTTTACATTTAACACAATAAAAGCATTTCTGAAACAAACAAAAAAATCATGTTTTAGTGTCTCCATAGTCTGAGAGCCACAGTTTTCTTTTTGTCTTAGGTAGGGGCTCTTTTTTTGCGGGATGAGGTGATGGTTAGATTGGTATTATTTTGGGGGGCATACACCTTTTTTATCACTTGGTGTTGCACCTTTTGGTATGTAAGGTGACAAAAAAGTTGTTTTTTTTTAGTTTTTATTTTATATTTTTTACGATGTTCATCTGAGGGGTTAGGTCATGTGATATTTTTATAGAGCCATTCGATATGGACGTGGCGATACCTAATATGTCTACTTTTCTTTTTTCCCCCCTATCTTTAAAAATTTAGTTTTTTACTTTATTTTGTTTTTTAACTTGAAACTTTTAATTTTTATGTAAAACTTTTTTTTTTACTTCTTTTTAACTTTATTTTTTTTCACTTACAGCTTCCTGCCTGTGAGATCCGATGGCCACCCCGCACCCGGGACGATCCCGCACGTGCCGCGGTCAGCGCTGACCGCGCCAGTGCAAAGTTTAATGCGCCAGCATCAGTGTTTTCACCGATGCAGGGGTCCGGCTATCAGTGACTGCCGGATACCTGTCGCTGATCAGCATGACGTACATGTACATCACTGGTCTTTAAGTCCTGGCCAGATATGATGTACATGTACGTTATGTGTCCTTAAGGGGTTAATAAAGACCCTGCACTGGCAGAGGATCCGCCAAAGTTATGAAGAAGCGCAGGCCTCTCCATTCCTTTGGCGCATCCATCACCAGTTCTAAATGTAAGAAAGCTTCCGAGCTGTCTTACATTTAGACCTTTTTTTATGCCTGAAACAGGCGTAGAAAAAGGTGAATGAGACTGGCTTTCCGGCCCATTCCCTTCCCTGTCCACAATTTTAGACCGTGAGCGGGGCAAAAACGCAGATAGTTTAGTTGCGCCGCCATCTTCGCCTGGAATATGCCTACTTTAGCCTTATTTCAGCTTAGTAAATGACCCCCTATATTTTCAAAGAAAAGCACAAGTTTTGGTGTTTCCATTTTTTTTACTGGATCCCGTAAAAAAACGGATCCTTGGCATAACTGATGCAAAAGGATCTGTTGTTTTACAGGATCCATTATTTTTTTTTCTCTTCTTCTGATGGATCAGAAGAATGGAAAATGAAATGGAGATGTGAACTCTACCCTGATACTGAAAAAAATATTCAAACTTTGGAAAAAACTAATTTTTTCTTTGCATCCCCATATTGTGACCGCCATAACTTTTTAATTTTTTTATTTTTATGTGCACGGAGCTGTGTGAGGGCTCAGTTTTTGAGGGTTCATCTATTTTCATTGATACCATATTGGGGTGTGAATGACTTTTTGATCACTTAAAATAAACATAAAATATTTTGTGGGAGGTGAAGCAACCATAAAACTGCCATTTTGACTTATTTTTTCCAAGTTAATAGTATGGGTGTTTTCCCATGCAGCAAAGTCCTTGATGTTTATTTTTTAAATTGTTTATGTATTATTATTTTAGTTTTCGGGACAGGGGATTTTTTTAATTTTTTTTTACACTTTTTAATAGTTCCCCTAGGGAACTTGACCATGCAATAATTAGATTGCTTCTCTCATAGACCAGAATGCATTAGCATTGGAATCTATGAGAATTACACTATGTTCCTATGGAGTCCTTCCACAGGCAGGCTCTCCATAGGAACGTACAGTATGTGCGTTCGCCTCAGATCATTCACACAGAGGCTGCTGCACACCACCTGACTCCTCCGATCCTAGCTAGGGAGAGTCGGTGCACAGCCGGGAATGCACACTTCTAGTTTTTGACCTTCCAGATGCTGTGGTAACACTGACCACAGCATTTGAGGGGTTAAATGTGTGCTATCAACATAATAGCTACAGCACCTGCTGTGCTCACAAGCAGGCGCCAATTTAAATACCTGACTGCCGACATAAATTTAGGTGAGGAGGTCGGGACTGTGCAACTGTAGTTTTTTTTCACATAAAAATTTTCTACAGTTAATAAGTGTACAAATAATTGTATTGGAGATTGTCCAATTGCACCTTTTTAAAAAAAAAAAACCTGGTGCAGATTTTCGAAAGCTAATTAATGTATAATAAGCATATTTTCCAACACCACAGGAATATTTTGTCTGCAGATGTTGTGCAGCTGCACAATTTTGTTCCAAAAAACCTGTTGCAAAGCTTCTACAATTAATTTAGAGCATATTTTCCAGAGTCACCAGCAGGGTTTATTTTTGCTGCAGACGACTGTGTAATTGCGTCTTTTTCAAAAACCTGTTGTAAATTTTCTAGACTTAATAAGTGTACAAATAAGTGTGTTATACTCCATTATTAGCACAGTATATTTTGCTTGCAGAGGTTATGCAATTTAGCTTTTTTCACAAAAAATCTAAATTTTTTATAGTTAAAAAAAGGGCTTTCCAAGACTTAAATACTGATGACCATCCTCTGGGTAAGTCATCAGTATCTGATTGGTGGGGGTTCAACAACTGGGACCCTTCCAATCAGCTGTTTAAGAAGGCACTTCTCCTTGCTCACAAAGCACTGCGCTGTACATTGTAGAGTGGATGTGTTTGGTATTGCAGGTGAGCACCATTCACTTCTATGGGACTGAGCTGCGCGTAGGCCATGTGACCGATGGACATGTCGTTACTGGCCTAGGGAAAGCTGTCAGAAGGCCACAGGGCTACTGCGAGCGCCGGTGCCTTCTCAAACAGCTGATCGGTGGGGGTCCTGGGTGTTGGACCCCACTGATCAAATTCTGATGACCTATCCAGAGGATACAACATCAGTATTTAAGTTTTTGAAAGCCTGTTTCAATGTACAATAAGCATATTTAACTGCAGGGTATATTTTGGATGCAGATGTTGTGCAATTTTGCCTTTTACTAAAACCTGTGGCAGCGTCACCAGCAGGGTACATTTTTACTGTCACTCTGATATTACTAATGACTTTGCATTAAACTAGGACAGAAAAACTAAAATATAAAAAAAAATTAAGATAAAAAGACAAGACAGAAAAAGTATCTCACACAAATTTTCAGGCCAACTGGAACACTTTTCTTTAATGATATATCAATTTATTCTGCTATAAGGACAGGTTGGGCATTTACTATGAGGATACTATAAAAATCTGACCTATTCAATCCCTAGTAGTCTCAGAAGTCCCATGTATACATACTGGACACTCTGCAAGTACTGATACATTTAGGGGACGTTCACACGACTGACTTTTCAGCAGAGTTTTGGTGCGGACAGCTGAGCTGAGATGTATGGGAGGCAGAAAGGATGTGGGCATCGGCAGGTTTTTGGCAGAATTTCATTATGGCTGTCCGCCCCAAAATTCAGCCGAAAAAGACGTTGTGTGAATGTCCCCTTAGAGTGTCATATATTGATAAGGGAACAGTGTTGTTCTGGGCAAATCTCCGGTCTCAGAAGAGTCCACTGACTTTAACTAAGAGATATAACTTTTTCCCTAGTCGCACAAAGGTATTGATGATAGTATATGAGACGCAATATAAGATGCACTTTTTTCCCCCAAAAGATGGGGGGGGGGAATGGCAGTGCACCTTATAGAGTGTATACTAATGAGCGCTTCCACGTCAGCACAGGGAGAGGTGAATACAGCACTCTTTGTGCTGGCAGTACTCACTGCTCCCTGGTCTTTTTCTGCAGGAGCTGCACACTGTGCTGTAACCTCATTGTGAGGATGTAGGCACGCTCTGTGACCTCACGCTGTGCAATGTCAGATCCCAGCACAGCGCGGCAGGAAGAGCGCTGGATCTCTGGAGTTGTGTCGGCATCTGGAGCTGGAAAGGTGAGGTTTTTTTGTCCGATTTTTAGGTCTGATTGGGGGTCTGAGCTGAGGTCTGATTAACATTAGGGGTCTGAACTGAGGTCCGATGAAATTTTTTTTTCTCTTATTTTCTGCCTCTAAAAACTAGGTGTGTCTTCTGTACAGGAGCATCTTAAAAATATGGTAGATCCATAATACGGCCATGTGATTTCTTCTAACTTCCCTCATAAACATGCATGTCTTAATCAGCCATGTGTGCATGGCTATTTATACAGGGAAAAGATCATAGGCCTCTGTGAGGCATCTCAGGCAGTCTTCTACAATTGGACTGCTCCAACAGATTGTCAGCTGACCCTCAGCATTCTACATAACAATACTGATTTTTAGGTCATTTAGGGTCTATGGAAATCTAAATGAATTCTAATGTGGCCACTTAAACGTTGGCCACTAGTAGTTGTCATCCAGAAAAAGAACTGCCATGAGAAATCTCTGGGCCTATTACGCCCATCTTGAACTCTACTATGTACATCTAATTGGCACCTGACAGCTGCTTCTCAAACACAGTGCCTAATAATATAATCTTAAAGGCTTGTACAAAATAATAAAAAATCTCAGTATAAGCAGGTGATATCAAGTTGATTTTTTATTGGGGTACAGGAGGGCTTGTCTGAGGTTTTTAATTATCTCCGACAACCCCTTTAATGCAGCCTCTCAGGTCCATACCAGGCATTATTGAAGGGCACCATGTTTAGAACGAGGTTTGACCATTTCAGTTTATAATTTAAACTTTTTATTAAAAAAATAGAGGCAGCACGTAAAGGAAATGTAATTATTGGTAGTTTGTTCACACCACATGAGACATAATTGTTTAAAGGGATTCTGTCACCTGGTTTTAGGTTATAGAGATGAGGACATGCACGGCTAGATCGCCGCTAGCATGTCCGCAATATACCTGTCCTATAGGGCTGTGTGCTTTTATTGTGTTTAAAAAATGATTTTATAGATATGTAAATGACCCTTGTAAAGGTGCCCAAGAGGATGTACTAACCTTCTTGGTGCCCAGCCATGCCCCCCTGTGAAGGAGCCCAGCACCGCCTGCGTCCTCCGAATCTCCTCCTTGCTCACAGTTAGATTACCGTTATCTCGCGATGCGCAGTGCCGGTATAATGTTCCTGCCCTGTTCCCTGTACTGGCATCAGCCTCAGGGGAGGAACTGCGCATCGCGAGATAACAGCAATCTAACTGTGAGCAAGGAGGAGATTCGGAGGACATAGGCGGTGCTGGGCTCCTTCACAGGGGGGCGTGGCTGGGCACCAGGAAGGTTCGTACAGCCCCTTGGGCTCCTTACCAGGGTCATTTACATATCTATACAATCTTTTTTTAAACACAATAAAAGGACACAGCTTTATGGGACAGGTATATTGCGGACATGCTAGCGGCGATCTAGCAGTGCGTGTGCGCAGCTCTATAAGCTAAAACGAGGTGACAGAATTCCTTTAAGCAATTATAGCACCCTTCTTCAGGCACCTTAGTAGTAATGGAGTCTGTGGGGGTGGGTGCGTTACACACATTATTACTACTAATCTGCCAGAAGGGAGCTATAATTGCCTAAACCACTGCTCTTTCATTATCTCATGGCGCTGTGAATAAACTACAGTACCAATAATTGCATTTCATTTCCCTTGAATGTTGTTATATTCTTGAATACAAGGAAAACGGCGCACAGCAGAAAGACCTGCAAGTCACAAAAATGTGCTGTTGTCTAATCAATGGGAAATGGGGTTTATCGGTGGCTGGCAGCTCATAGCTGAGTTTGGGCAACTATAAGCCTGGGCCCCTGACAGTAGTACCCTGTGAGGGCACTGCCCAGAAATGCTTTTTAAAATGCTACAATCTGTGATTTACACTTACCGGCCTGGAGCGGATTTCTTTGGCATACAGAGGTTTCAAGAATTCAGAATCTCCCTCAAGCCGTAAACCTTTCTCTGTGATTCTCAGGTTACCCATTCCATCCTGCAACACAGAGAAGTAAGAACGAAAAATAAATCCAAGCTTTTTATAAGGGACTTTGTACACAGAATAAAATGCTGAATTATTTATAAGAATGACTAGCGGAAGGACCCAGCTTCGCACAGGTATATATCATCTATTTCACTTAATGTTTGTTATGGGGGATACTGTCGATATCTTTTAACAACACACACAGTGACCTCCTACAGCACCCCGCCCCTTTAACAGTGAACTCAACAGCCCCTAACCCCTTAACACTAACTCCCCCACAGTACCCCGCCCATTTAACAGTGACCTCCACAGTACCCGCCCCTTTAACAGTGACCTCCACAGTGCTCGCCCCTTTAACAGTGAACTCCACAGTTCCCACCCCTTTAACAGTAACCTCCACAGTTCCCGCCCCTTAACAGTGACCTCCACAGTTCCCGCCCCTTTAACAGTGACCTCCATAGTGCCCTCCCCCTTAACAGTGACCTCCACAGTGTCCGCCCCTTTAACAGTGACCTCCACAGTGCCTGCCCCTTTAACAGTGACCTCCACAATGCCTGCCCCTTTAACAGTGACCTCCACAGTGCCTGCCCTTTTAACAGTGACCTCCATAGTGTCCGCCCCTTTAACAGTGACCTCCACAGTGCCCGCCCCTTTAACAGTGACCTCCATAATGCTCACCCCTTTAACAGTGAACTCCACTGTTCCCGCCACTTTAACAGTGACCTCCACAGTTCCCGCCCCTTTAACAGTGACCTCCACAGTTCCCGCCCCTTTAACAGTGACCTCCATAGTGCCCTCCCCCTTAACAGTGACCTCCACAGTGTCCGCCTCTTTAACAGTGACCTCCACAGTGCCTGCCCCTTTAACAGTGACCTCCACAATGCCTGCCCCTTTAACAGTGACCTCCACAGTGCCTGCCCCTTTAACAGTGACCTCCACAATGCCTGCCCTTTTAACAGTGACCTCCATAGTGCCCGCCCCTTTAACAGTGACCTCCACAGTGCTTGCCCCTTTAACAGTGACCTCCATAATGCTCACCCCTTTAACAGTGAACTCCACTGTTCCCGCCACTTTAACAGTGACCTCCACAGTTCCCGCCCCTTTAACAGTGACCTCCACAGTTCACGCCCCTTTAACAGTGACCTCCACAGTTGCCGCCCCTTTAACAGTTACCTCCATAGTGCCCTCCCCCTTAACAGTGACCTCCATAGTGCCCGCCCCTTTAACAGTGACCTCCACAGTGCCCACCCCTTTAAAAGTGACCTCCATAATGCTCGCCCCTTTAACAGTGAACGCCACAGTTCCCGCCCCTTTAACAGTGACCTCCACAGTTCCCGCCCCTTTAACAGTGAGCTCCACAGTGAACGCCCCTTTAACAGTGACCTCCACAGTTCCCGCCCCTTTAACAGTGACCTCCATAGTGCCCTCCCCCTTAACAGTGACCTATACAGTGCCCGCCCCTTTAACAGTGACCTCCACTGTGCCCGCTCCTTAAACAGTGACCTTCACAGTGCCCGCCCCTTTAACAGTGACCTCCACAGTGCCTTCCCCTTTAACAGTGACCTCCACAGTGCTCGCCCCTTTAACAGTGACCTCCACAGTACCTGCTGCTTTAACAGTGACCTCCACAGTTCCCGCCCCTTTACAGTGACCACCACAGTTCTCTCCCCTTTAACAGTGACCTCCACAGTGCCCGCCCCTTTTACAGTGACCTCCACAGTGCCTGCCCCTTTAACAGTGACCTCCAGAATGCCCGCCCTTTTAACAGCGACCTCCACAGTGCCCGCCCTTTTAACAGTGACCTCCACAGTGCCCGCCCATTTTACAGTGACCTCACAGTGCCTGCCCCTTTAACAGTGACCTCCACAGTGCCCACCCCCTTAACAGTGAACTCCACAGTGCGCACCCCTTTAACAGTGACCTCAACAGTGCCTGCCCCTTTAACAGTGACCTCCACAGTGGCCTGCCCCTTAACAGTGACCTCCACAGTGAACGCCCCTTTAACAGTGACCTCCACATTGCCCGCCCCTTTACCAGTGACCTCCACAGTGCCCTCCTCTTTAACAGTGACCTCTACAGCAGCTGCACCTTCAATAGTGTCCCCTGCTCCCTTAACAGTAAACTCCACAGTGCCTGCCCCTTTAACAGTGACCTCCACAGCGGCCTGCCCCTTCAATAGTGGCCCCTGCCCCATTAACAGTGACCTCCACAGCAGCTGCCCCTTTAATTGTGGCCCCTGCCAACTTAACAGTTTCCTCCACAGCGCCCTGCCCCTTTAAGGCTAGAGCTACATGATGACATGTGTCACATGAAATTTGGTCGTACAAATGTTGCACAACAATTTTTATAATGATAGGCTATGATGTTGCACTGCGACATGCTGCGACACGACAGTCGCAAAAAATCCATCCAACATGGACTCATGTAGTTGTGTCCTATGTGTCGTGCGACTAAGGGTCCATTCACACGTCCGCAAAATGGGTCCACATCTATTCCGCAATTTTGCGGAACGGTTGCAGACCTATTCATTTTCAATGGGGCCGCAAAAGATGCGGACAGCACACAGTGTGCTGTCCGCATCTGCACTTCTGTTCCGTGGCCCCGCCAAAAAATAGAACATGTCCTATTCTTGTCCACAGCCATGGACAAGAAAAAACATTGCGGTCTGCAAAATGCGGAACGCACATGGCCGGTGTCCGTGTTTTGCAGATTCGCAATTTGCGGACCGCAAAACAGTTGCGGACGTGTGAATGAACCCTTATTGTCGTCCTGTAGCCCTAGCCTAAGGCTCCATTCACACATCCGCAATTTCGTTTCGCATTCTGCGGAACAGAATTGCGGACCCATTCCGCACTTCCGGGTCCGCAATTCCGTTCCCCCCAAAAATAGAACATGTCCTATTCTTGTACGCAATTGCAGACAAGAATAGGCATATTCTATTAGTGCCGGCAATTGGCACTGTCCGTGTTTTGCAGGTCCGCGGATCCGCAAAACACGTTACGGACGTCTGAATGGAGCCTTAAGCTGACCTACAGCAGTGAAGAAAAATGGCTGGGTTGTTATAGAAACCTGGAGTAAAGCTGTGTGTATGTGGAGACTAAAGGCCTGCGAGCTTCTATTGGCTGATAAGGGACATGTGACCGTGTGTATGGCAGTCATATAGGAGTGAAAGACTTGCAGGCTTTTATTGGCTATTGCAGGTCATATTTTGGGAATATCTCAGGAACGGTACATGCTAGAGAGCTGAGACCCCCACAAGATTTCTTTCCAGGTAGCAAGGGATGTGTATACCAAGTTTCGTTGAAATCGATGGTTGTATTTTTGAGTGATCGCAGAACATACACACATACATACATACATATATACGTCCTTCGTATTATATATATATAGATAAGATGAGATTATAGGTAACTTCAAGGCACAGGTGGTATTTGAAGGTAGATATTGTTACTGAGAAGCTCAACAGAAAGGAGATGAGGGTCCCTTATCTGGTGCACTCACTTTAGTCCAATCATTTTTACATGTAGGAAACCAAAAAATGCATACCAGTCCATAAGACTATATTTCTGTTTTCTGGAACGCGTGTCATTTTTACCTGGATCAGCAGTGGACGTACAGGCTGGATTTATGCAAGACATTTGTGGGGTAATTTTTAGATCTATAATTCTGTATGAGCTAGAAGTAGAATAATGATCATTGACACTGATCTCCAATGGGGCTACAACAGTACCACTGCCTGCTTCCTGGCCCACGCCACAACCCCTTTTCTCTCCACCTTGGAATAGAGGCATGAGAGGGGAAAATTCCCAAGTGCTGCCACACATAAGCCGTTTGTCAAGACTTGCGACAACTTTTACGCCACTATACACTCACCTAAAGAATTATTAGGAACACCTGTTCTATTTCTCATTAATGCAATTATCTAGTCAACCAATCACATGGCAGTTGCTTCAATGCATGTAGGGTTGTGGTCCTAGTCAAGACAATCTCCTGAACTCCAAACTGAATGTCAGAATGGGAAAGAAAGGTGATTTAAGCAATTTTGAGCGTGGCATGGTTGTTGGTGCCAGACGGGCCGGTCTGAGTATTTCACAATCTGCTCAGTTACTGGGATTTTCACGCACAACCATTTCTAGGGTTTACAAAGAATGGTGTGAAAAGGGAAAAACATCCAGTATGCGGCAGTCCTGTGGGCAAAAATGCCTTGTGGATGCGAGAGGTCAGAGGAGAATGTGCCGACTGATTCAAGCTGATAGAAGAGCAACGTTGACTGAAATAACCACTCGTTACAACCGAGGTATGCAGCAAAGCATTTGTGAAGCCACAACACGCACAACCTTGAGGCGGATGGGCTACAACAGCAGAAGACCCCACCGGGTACCACTCATCTCCACTACAAATAGGAAAAAGAGGCTACAATTTGCACGAGCTCACCAAAATTGGACTGTTGAAGACTGGAAAAATGTTGCCTGGTCTGATGAGTCTCGATTTCTGTTGAGACATTCAAATGGTAGAGTCCGAATTTGGCGTAAACAGAATGAGAACATGTATCCATCATGCCTTGTTACCACTGTGCAGGCTGGTGGTGGTGGTGTAATGGTGTGGGGGATGTTTTCTGGGCACACTTTAGGCCCCTTAGTGCCAATTGGGCATCGTTTAAATGCCACAGGCTACCTGAGCATTGTTTCTGACCATGTCCATCCCTTCATGACCACCATGTACCCATCCTCTGATGGCTACTTCCAGCAGGATAATGCACCTTGTCACAAAGCTCGAATCATTTCAAATTGGTTTCTTGAACATGACAATGAGTTCCCTGTACTAAAATGGCCCCCACAGTCACCAGATCTCAACCCAATAGAGCATTTTTGGGATGTGGTGGAACGGGAGCTTCGTGCCTTGGATGTGCATCCCTCAAATCTCCATCAACTGCAAGATGCTATCCTATCAATATGGGCCAACATTTCTAAAGAATGCTATCAGCACCTTGTTGAATCAATGCCACGTAGAATTAAGGCAGTTCTGAAGGCAAAAGGGGGTCCAACACCGTATAAGTATGGTGTTCCTAATAATTCTTTAGGTGAGTGTATGTCCCCTATAATTTTTATGTCGGTACTTATACCATTGACTCTGAAGAATAGGTAAGGGGAGCTGACATTTAATGTTTCCTGGTTGGGCTAAGACTAGTATAAGGGAACCAGTAGTAGCAGTATATAAGGCTAGACCTAGTATACAGGGGCCAGTGCTTGGAGTAGTATATAGGGACCAGTAGAACAGTATACAGAGCTTGGACCAGTATAATGGACCAGTGTCATAACAACAGAGGTTGCAGCAGTCGAGTTTTGACTATACCTACAAGACAGGGAGGCTCATATGCCCCCTCCGCACACTAAGGATGACTGATTGCCTTTCTGATCTCCTTTGGGGTGTTGCAGCCTTTGTATGGTAGAGGAAAAAGAAATCTGTATGCACTGGCTGCCGGACATACTCACGGTCAAAAAGGGGATCATTAACCTTTCAATGGCAAAAGCAGCTGCATAAAATCAAAGAAGGGAGGCTGTGGAAAAGAATGCAGATGGCTGGCTGCAAGGGTTACCGCGTTCTCATAGCACATGTCTGCATAGAGAGACTGAACTGTACAGATGATTATACTGCATCCCACCACTATTTATAGTCATGGTAATATGCAGAGTAATCTAATCTAAAATTGGCTGATCATGGACTGGATTGCACAAGAGAGCAAGTGCATGTATATAACTGTACAAAAAGAACAATGTGGTGTGAAAGACCCCACCCTTTGCTCTGTCAAATACCTTAGATGCTTGGGAATTGGGAAGCAGACAACTCCATTCAGTGTAGATGTAACTGACTGCACTGTAATCATTGGTGTCTGACATTAAAGGGGTTGTAAAAAAAGGGGGGGGGGGGTGTCGGGACTTGTAAAGGAAAGATTACTTACCTGCTTCCCAACGCTGGCTCCCAGTCCTTCTCCTCCTGGCCTGCAATGGTCAGCTGGGCTCCCTCAATGTCAATCACTGACCATGGTTATGACTAGTGATGGACGAACATCGGTCGGGACGATTCGCGAACGAGATCGAGCAAACACGATTAAATGTTCGCGAACTGCAAGTTCGCGGCGGGCCCTCATTAACTGTCAAGCCTAGAAATGCTGGAGCCTAGAAATTTTTTATTTTAGACCACGGGAGTACAGGCCCCAAACATTAGGCATTCACCGGACAGAAAACATCAAGTGATTATGTGGCTGAAGGTATATTAGGCGGTCACCGTATAACAATTTTACTGTTGGCCAATTAGATTACAGGCCCCAAAAATTATGCATTCACCGTACATAAAAGATCAAGTCATTATGTGGCTGGAGGTATATTAGACGGTCATTGGATATCAATTTTACTGCAGGCTAGTGGACTACAGGCCCCAAAAATTATTAATTCACCGGACAGAAAACATCAAGTGATTATGTGGCTGGAGGTATATTAGATGGTCATTGGATATCAATTTGAATGCAGGCCAGTGGAGTACAGGCCCCAAACATTAGGCATTCACCATACAGCAAAGATCAAGTGATTATGTGGCTGGAGGTATATTAGACGGTCACTGGATATCAATCTTTCTGCAGACCAGTGGACTACAGGCCCCAAAAATTATTCATTCACCGTACAGAAAAGAACCAGTGATTATGTGGCTGGAGGTATATTAGACAGTCATTGAATATCAATTTTACTGCAGGCCATTGGAGTACAGGCCCCAAAAATTATTCATTCACCATACAGAAAAGAACAAGTGATTATGTGGCTGGAGGTATATTAAACGGTCATTGGATATCAATTTTACTGCAGGCCAGTACAAATACATGTAAAATACATATGTTTCTCTGTCGCTGGACATTTCTCTGCTAGCGCCCACAACAGCAGAATGTAGCATCTCCCGAAGCAAGACCTGAAAATGCTGCATTCTGACAGCCCTCTGTGATGCTGGTAACATGTCCACCATTTTGTGTTTATACTGGGGTCTAAGTACATTGCCACCCAGTACTGGTCCTTGTCCTTTATGCTTTTATACGGGGGTCCCTCTTCAAACACTGGAGCATGAAGGCCCCCATTTGAACTAAATTGGAAGCGCTGGAGCGGCCTGGCTCATGCTCATTGCCCAGGAGAATGTCGTCCTCGGTCTCCTCCCCCCAGCCACGGACAACACCAGAGATTCCAGAAAAGTTTAAAGCCTGCTTCTCTTGCTCCTCCTCCTACCAGGCACCATCCTCCTCTGACTCCTCTTCAGACTCCTGCTGACTTGTCTCAGATGGAGTATCCCCCCCTGGGAATTCATTCAGCATTGCGACTTCCTCATCTTCCTGCTCCTTGACGGCTTGATCAATGACACGACGCAATGCACGCTCCAGAAAGAAGGCATAAGGTACGATGTCACTGATGGCGCCCTGGCTGCAACTGACCAGTTTGGTGATCTCATCAAATGGCTGCAGAAGTCTGCATGCATTGCACATTAGCAGCCACTGGCGCCGTGAAAAAAAAAACAAGCTCCCCAGAACCTGTCCTGCTGCAGAGTTCGTACAGGTAGTCGTTAACGGCACGTTTCTGCTGGAAAAGCCTATCAAGCATATACAAGGTGGAGATCCAGCGCGTCGGGCAGTCATAAATCAGTCGTCTAAGATCTTCTAAAATGGCCAGAGATTTTATTGGCCTGCCGCAAGACGTCCTGGACCCCGGGGTATTTCGCAACGAATCGCTGCACGACTAAGTTCAGGACGTGTGCCATGCATGGCACGTGTGTCACTTTGCCCTGTTTCAGCGCGCTCAGAAGATTGGCACCGTTTTCGCACACCCCTTTACCAACTGCCAAATTGAGCGGGGTAAGCCACTGATCGGCCTGTGACCGCAGAGCTGAATGGAGTGCAGGACCAGTGTCTAGTGTATCGCAGGCCTCAATATTTATTTGGTGTGAGCCGGTGTATCACACCCCTCAATCAATATTTTGTGGAAGCCGGTGTATCACACCCCTCAATCAGTATTTTGTGGAAGCAGGTATATCGCACCCCTTAATCATTTTTTTGGTGGCAACAGGTATATCACACTAGTTGCAATTAGTTATTCGAATAGCATTTGTCCCTCTATATAGCTGCGGTATCTCAGCAGAACCGCACACAACTGCTGCACAATACAAATGCACTATAATATACTTTCTATGTTAGAAGGTATATTATAGGTATATCCTACCCCTCAATCTGATTTTTTTTGGGGGGCAACAGGTATTTCACCCCAGTTGCAATTACTTATTCCAATAGCGTTTGTCCCCCTATCTAGCTGCGGTATCTCAGCAGAACCGCACACAACTGCTGCACAATACAAATGCACTATAATATACTTTCTATGTAAGAAAGTATATTCAAAGTATATCACAACCCCTCTGTATGTCCCACCAATCGATAGCACACCTATACCAGTCCTTAAAAGGACTTTTGTGGCCGTATTAGCTAGCGTTTGGTGTCCCTAACAGTAGGGGTGTGTCCATGTGCTGAAATGTCTCAATTGGCTATCCTGTCCCACTTGATGGATATGTCATGGGTCAAAGTCTGTACAATGCAAAGAATATGGCGCCGGCGGACATCGTCATATGTTCGCCTGTTTGGCGAACCGCGAATGAGCAAAGTTCGCAGCGAAATGACAGCCGGGTGAACTGCAAGGCCATCTCTAGTTGTGACCAGCTCCCCTTACATTATGACAAATGGTCAGATGATGCAAGAGAATACGGTCTCCATGCAAGTGACTGGCTGCAAGTGACTGGCTGCGGCAATGTTAAACCAGATGTTGACATTGAGGGAGGCCAACAAAGGATCGCAGGCCTGGAAGAGAAAGAGCAGGGAGCAAGCAACAGGAAGCAGGTTAATCATCTTTCCTTTACAGATCTGGCCAAGTGGGTGGTATTTGCACATTCTTGCACGAACTCTTTAAAGGGGTTATCCAATTTGTCAACCCCCCCCCCCCACATATGCTGGGCTCCTCACCGGTAATATACTTACCCTGCTCCCCACGATGCTAGGGAGGCTCCCCCCTGTCTGCCATTGGCTGCTCCCCCCTGACACTGGATGTTTTCATCCGTGTGCAGGGAGAAGCAGCGGCAGTGTGGGGAACAGCAGTGGGACCGGGAGTGGGTAAAGTATATTACCAGTGAGTGGCCTGGCATATGTGGGGGGGGGGGGGGGGGGGGTTGAGAAATTGGATAACCCCTTTAAATTAGTGACTGTATTAAAGAGGTTTACTACCATAGATAGAACTGAGCCATTGTATCTAAGCCTGCTGTGTGAAAAAGTTGTCTTATAGGTATGCTGTCTCCTATATACATATTTTATTGAGGGAAAGAGGGGTCAAAATATACAGTATCTTGGTGCTTGTGCACCTCATTTCTTAAGAGCCTAGCAACAGTGGGTTAACTAAGGGATCCAGCGATGATGCCAAAAATGTATGGACAGACTGGAGATGGCGAGCATGAGGAGAGGTTGCACATTGTATAAAAGAACAGTATACAAGGCTAAGACTAGTAGAGAGGGTCCAGTAGAACAGCATACAGGGCTAGAACTAGCATACATGGTCTAGTAGAACATTATAAAGGGCTAGGACATATGTACAGGGTTCACTAGAACAGTATACAGGGCTAAGTTAGAGGGATGGGGCTCATATGAGACCATGGAGTTTGTATGTCTACAGAGCACGTATCACTTGTATTGGATTTCCATAGTACAATGTAAACATGAATCTCATGTCATTTTACATAAAATTTAATATTCTCGGATGTTTTGCCAATTAAATAAAGCTGAAAGACTTAATTGTATTTAATTTTCAGTTTATTCTCAAGTGCTCCTGACTGGCACATCACATAAGGGTATTTGCAGATGTGGCTGACAGCAAGACAAGCTTGCGACAAACTCGAAAGACCGATCACTCACTCTGCTGGGAAGCTGCCACCGATGTATCATTTACATCTCTAGTGATCCTTACGACTCTCTTGTCCACACTCCAGTGAGCTGCCTACCCACATGTAGCAAAAAATGTCATTACCCATTTATAAGCTGGAATCTCAATATGTCCTAGTAGATTGGTGTCATCTATTCTATTTAGTGATTCTGAATAATCGTCATTACCACATGTTGTAATATTTCCTTTATCCCAACCTGCATTTATGGACAGCAGTGCTCCTTCACAGAGAAAGATGCACTCTCTCATTGCATAATGAATATGATATCATGTTCCACATAGAATTTGAACTCTAAAAGGAGAATTCTGGAGCGGATCTATAGAATAAATAGGTGTAAACATTAGTGTACATAGAAGATCAAAATGGACCCCAAATTATTGTGCAAGTTTTTGGTGCTCTAGACAGATGCATGTAGTGTTGGTTTTCCCCTTCACATCCTTTCCCTGCTCTTTGATTGATAACTATGGATTTCATCTGGAGAGAAGAGTCCTGAAAAGGCTGGGGGACAATGATATTTGCCCACATCTAGACACATTTTCTGTATGGACCAGGTTCAAATACAAAAAAAACTTTTGGATGTTTCAGCAACCTAACTTATGATGATGCAAACACCAACCTATATCTACCTAAACTTGAACAAACTATGGACACCTTTAATACACTGTATCACATAGAGGATTAAAAAGGGTTGTCCCATTACAACAACCTATGCCCTATGCACAGGATAGGAGATGTTTCTGATCATTTGGGGTCCGGCCACTAGGGTCCCCAACAATCACTAGAACAGGGGGCCTGCAAGTAGCAAGTATAACCATATTTATCAACTAGCCTTGTGTTTAGTCAAGCCAAGTGATTCAAATTGATCCCCTTAGCCAATAATATTTCAGGTTCTTCAGCATTAAACCCATTTTTAATTAGACCCCAGAATGTAGTTCACATAAAAGAAGAAATGCACTCACCGACTCATCTCTAGATTTCAGTGCTATAGCTCCATTAACCACATTTCTTATTTTATGTAGACCACAAAGTGGGGACTAATTAAAAATGTTAATGCTGGAAACCCCTTTTAAGAGGTTCTGTAACCAAGACCGATATCTTAATATTAGGATAGCCATTATATTTCCTGATACTACAAACTTTATGAGGGCATCAGTACTTCACGACCTTGTGAAGGTTTTGATGATGTAAAAAAAATCTCTCACTGTGTACAGTGTAGTGTAACCCTCTGGGCTGATTGCTTCGAAAAGATCACATCACACTTATACATTATCATTCTTGTCTATAGGCTTTGTCTGGTATTGCATCTCAGCCATTCGTAGGTTAGACCTACAATACCGGACAAAGCCTACAGAACAGAGGAGTGCCTTTTATGTAAAAAAGTACACCTTGTTTTCTACTCTTGTACATTCCCTTCAAAGATCTTGTTGGGGGGACCCCCCTTAGAAAATTAGCTGAGAGTGTGGAGCGTCACTGCACACCCTTTCAGATTTCTCAATCAGCACAGGAGGGGGGTGAGGACTATTCAGTGGATGTTATTCATATCCAAGTTTCTAGGTGTACTTACTTAAATATATCCATCATACATCTTTTGAAGACATTTTCCACCTAAATGTGTCATCACACAATATATTAATACAGGTGAAACTCGAAAAATTAGAATATCGTGGAAAGTTCATTTATTTCAGTAATGCAACTTAAAAGGTGAAACTAACATATGAGATAGACTCATTACATGCAAAGCGAGATATTTCAAGCCTTTATTTGTTAGAATTTGGATGATTATGGCTTTCAGCTTATGAAACCCCAAAGTCACAATTTTGAGGTACCCTTTGCTCAGGGGGTATGGATTAATTAGCTGACTAGAGTGTGACACTTTGAGCCTAGAATATTGAACCTTTTCACAAAATTCTAACTTTAAGCTGCATTAATGCAATTCCTTTTAATTTTGCATTACTGAAATAAATGAACTTTTGCACGATATTCTAATTTTTCGAGTTTCACCTGTACTGTTGTAAAACGTAAACATGTGTTTCACGTCCTACTTGGAGTCCATGTACCTTTATTTCCACAGTTCAGTGGGAATTCTGTGCCAGACTTATTGCTAGGCATAACCTTTCTGACAGAAGGCTATCTCTAGCAACCATATTGGCATATGTGAATTAGTTGAATCTGGAATGACACTGTGTTGACAGCCAAGAAGATTTTGTAAATTTGTAAAAATTTAAGATGTCAAATAGAGGAAATAATTATGAGGGTCACTGTCCATCTATACAAACATGTCATATCTTAGTTGCATTGTAAACTTTGTAGTTTTTTTGAACACACAGGACAAATTAATAAAGATCAAATAGGTTAAGAACTTTTTGCATGAGTGGATGAATCTTCTTGAAAATAAATATTTGCATGGCATTCCTTCCAAAAGCCCAAGCACAGAAAGACATATTTTCCTAGGATATGATGTTTCTGTACCAGCAGCAGGGCCACCATCAGGGCAGTATTGGTGGAACTCCTGTCAGGGGCCCAATGAAAATCCTAAACTTTGGGGAGCACTGCACGGACATTGCCAGGCCACAGCCCCAAGCATGGACTGCCGGATCACTAAATACCATTTTAATGCACCCAGCATTAATTAACGCTGGGAGTGTCAGGTAATTGGTACACAGCATGGGCGGCCACAATTCCCCTATCCTCAGGAAAATGATACATTGGAACATGAGAGTCAATGGCTCACTGCCCCACCGTTCACCCTTAAAGACCTCAGGCTACTAGGTACTAGGCCTGAAGCCTATGACGTAGTACATGATCACGACCATCTCCAGTGGGACACAGGTGCTGCAATGACGTCATTGCGATTTCCTGCACCGGTTTGAAAGCCTCTCAGGCACAGACTAGAAGAGGCCAGCAGCCTGCTCCACAGATGGAGTAGAGAAACAGGACCCAGATAAGTATTAGATATTTTTTACCTGCCCACTTGGAGCCCATAGGGAGAACTATGGGGACATGTCCAATATTGGGGACACTATAGGGGCATTACTGGGGAACTATGGGGAAATGTTTGATAATGGGGCATTATAGGGCATTACTGAGGGTTCTATATAAGTGGAGGCACTATAGGTGGCATTATTATTGGTCGAATTACTATAGGGACATTGTTATTATGTGGCACTATAGGGCCATTCTTACTACTGGGGACATGATAAAGGGCACTATTAATGGGTGTACTACAGAGGCATTATTATCACTGGGGGAACAATAGGGAACATTATAACTGCATCTACTATAGGGGCATTGTTATTACTGGGGGGTATTTTACAGGGCACTAAAAAGGGCATTATTAGTACTGGTGCACTATTTTATGTGCAGTATCGTATTGGTGGGCATTGGGGATACAGCAAGCGCAGTGTTGGGGATGGCACCACGTTGACACTGTTGGGGCACCAAAATGGGGAGTATTTGTTGAGAAGGTTGGGAAAATTATGGGACGTGACTGAAAGTAATTAAGGTGGTCAATTCCAAATGGAGAGGATGAGGAAAGTAAATGTCTACATTAGAGGAGACATTTTTGGATTTAAGAGGCATGTAGAACTGTGTATCATGTATGACCAGGCATCATGCTGAATGTAGGAATGTGCAAGGAGGGGTTGAGGTCATGTGGGTTGGGCCTTTAGGTTTGCAAGGGGTAAAGGAGATCCAGCAGAGGAGATCCATCTGAGACCTCCACATCTTAGTAGACATTGGCTTTTGCAAGAGTGCATGTCTTTCTTGTGGCATATGGACTAGCGTGTAAAAAGGTAAATACTGTGCTGAATAAACTCTTAGTAAGTGCATTGTGTATGGTTTTGGGGGACTATGACTAGAACTAGGGTGCTATGGCTGACTCTGAGGACTCATGTCCCACACTGGGGGCACTGTAGTTAGCACTGTGGTTGGCACTGTTATGGAGGAACTGTTATGGGGGCACTGTAGGATGTAATGCTGCTACACCACATTTACATACCACTCTTTTGGCATGGGTATTGCCCTTTGGTGAATAGGAGGTTTCACTATAATTTTTCTGGTGACGCATCACAATTTAAAGTCTGAGAAGTCCATATCTACATGGTGGTTTTACACAAAAGATGAACTCCTTATCAAACTTTAGGGATAGCTATAATAATATTTGTATATTACAGATGTGGCCCGTATAGAACTAGAGCTCTTTGTGAGATGTACAGCTTCAGTCTGTAAATTACTTCCAATTTGTTTAACAGAAGTGGAAAATGTCTAAATCTACAGTCAGGTCCATGAATATTGGGACATCCACCCAATTCTATCATTTTTGGCTCTATACACCACCACAATGGATTTCAAATGAAACGAACAAGATGTGCTTTAACTGCAGACTGTGAGCTTTAATTTGAGGGTATTTACATCCAAATCAGGTGAACAGTGTAGAAATTACAACAGTTTGCATATGTGCCTCCCACTTGTTAAGGGGCCAAAAGTAATGTGACAATTGGCTTCTCAGCTGTTCCATGGCCAGGTGTGTGTTATTCCCTCATTATCCCAATTACAATGAGCAGATAAAAGGTCCAGAGTTCATTTCAAGTGTGCTATTTGCATTTGGAATCTGTTGCTGTCAACTCTCAAGATGAGATCCAAAGAGCTGTCACTATCAGTGAAGCAAGCCATCATTAGGCTGAAAAAACAAAACCAACCCATCAGAGAGATAGCAAAAACATTAGGCGTGGCCAAAACAACTGTTTGGAACATTCTTAAAAAGAAGGAACGCACCTGTGAGCTCAGCAACACCAAAAGACCTGGAAGACCACAGAAAACAACTGTGGTGGATGACCGAAGAATTATTTTCCTGGTGAAGAAAAGACCCTTCACAACACTTGGCCAGATCAAGATCACTCTCCAGGAGGTAGGTGTATGTGTGTCAAAGTCAACAATCAAGAGAAGACTTCACCAGAGTGAATAAAGTGGGTTCACCACAAGATGTAAACCATTGGTGAGCCTCAAAAACAGGAAGGCCAGATTAGAGTTTACCAAACAACATCTAAAAAAGCCTTCACGGTTTTGGAACAACATCCGATGAGACCAAGATCAACTTGTACCAGAGTGATGGGAAGAGAAGAGTATGGAGAAGGAAAGGAACTGCTCATGATCCTAAGCATACCACCTCATCAGTGAAGCATGGTGGTGGTAGTCTCATTGCGTGGGCATGTATGGCTGCCAATGGAACTGGAACTGGTTCTCTCATATTTGATAATGTGACTGCTGACAAAAGAATTCTGAAGTGTTTCGGATAATATTATCTGCTCATATTCAGCCAAATGCTTCAGTACTCTTTGGACGGCGCTTTACAGTGCAGATGGACAATGACCCAAAGCATACTGCAAAAGCAACCAAAGAGTTTTTTAAGGGAAAGAAGTGGAATGTTATGCAATGGCCAAGTCAATCACCTGACCTGAATCCGATTGAGCATGCATTTCACTTGCTGAAGACAAAGCTGAAGGGAAAATGCCCCAAGAACAAGCATGAATTAAAGACAGTTGCAGTAGAGGCCTGGCAGAGCATCACCAGGGATGAAACCCAACGTCTGGTGATGTCTATGCGTTCCAGAATTCAGGCTGTAATTGACTGCAAAGGATTTGCAACCAAGTATTAAAAAGTGAAAGTTTGATTTATGATTATTATTCTGTCCTATTACTTTTGGTCCCTTAACAAGTGGGAGGCACATATGCAAACTGTTGTAATTCCTACGCTGTTCACCTGATTTGGATGTAAATACCCTCAAATTAAAGCTGACAGTCTGCAGTTAAAGCACATCTTGTTCACCTAATTTCAAATCCATTGTGGTGGTGTATAGAGCCAAAAATGTTAGAATTGTGTTGATGTCCCAATATTTATGGACCTGACTGTATGTGAACGTTGGTACTCACCTTAGTACTACTCATTAAACAAAGCAATAATGGGGTGAAAGAACAAACTAAGCTGGTAGCTGTATTCTGTGCCATTGCATAAAGTATATCCTTGGCATTTTTATGTATCCCTGACAATCTGTTTAGATTTAACATTTTTGTAATAGACGAACAAGCACCAAAAAGCCAGTTTCAAATACATTAAGTGCACTGCAGTGCGTTGAGTGGGTACGATGATTACAGGGTGGCTACTGAAGTCTAGACCATGGCGGTTCGCTGACTATTTTTATCAAGTTCACTTATTTGTGTGATATTATTCATTGATTTGAAAAAAGGCTTGTTTGGCTATAACATCACTGCTCATGCAAATTTGAATTAGTGCTTCTAAATTAATTCCTAATGTCTACCTTGAAGGCTGACATGCTGCTCCTGGTTACAAACCATAAGATTAAAACTAAATTTAAATGATCTCTCACTGTCAGAAACTAATGTGATTTGCATACACATCCCAGAATATTTTATCACTATGGAATATGTTTGGAAGAAAACAAGCTGGACTCTCTAGACCCTAGGGACATAGAAAATATGTAAAAATGCTGAAATAAGAAATCCTTACTTAACTGTAAAATAAACACTAAAAAGGAACTGAAATGGCAGTCAGAGATTAGATTTGTGGACATGCAGCATTGGGGCCCTAAATGAGACCCAATGCAATAATGCAACATCTGCATGACCTTTGATGTTCTCCTTGTGCTTATGATTCCTCAACGTGCTTGGGCTTCCTACCAAGAAAACAAAGCAAAAGAGAACCCATCATGATGCTGTAAACCACTGTTTACAGAGATCGGAGTGTTTTATATACAGCCAGGTCCATAAATATTGGGACATCGACACAATTCTAACATTTTTGGCTCTATACAATAGATTTGAAATGAAACAAACAAGATGTGCTTTAACTGCAGACTATCAGCTTTAATTTGAGGGTATTTACATCCAAATCAGGTGAACGGTGTAGGAATTACAACAGTTTGCATATGTGCCTCTCACTTGTTAAGGGACCAAAAGTAATGGGACAGAATAATAATCATAAATCAAACTTTCACTTTTTAATACTTAGTTGCAAATCCTTTGCAGTCAATTACAGCCTGAAGTCTGGAACGCATAGACATCACCAGACGTTGGGTTTCATCCCTGGTGATGCTCTGCCAGACCTCTACTGCAACTGTCTTCAGTTCCTGCTTGTTCTTGGGGCATTTTCCCTTCAGCTTTGTCTTCAGCAAGTGAAATGCATGCTCAATCGGATTCAGGTCAGGTGATTGACTTGGCCATTGCATAACATTCCACTTCTTTCCCTTAAAAAAACTCTTTGGTTGCTTTTGCAGTATGATTTGGGTCATTGTCCATCTGCACTGTGAAGCGCTGTCCAAAGAGTTCTGAAGCATTTTGTGCTTTTTCATAAGTGTAAACAGTTATATCTACTTATTTTAGTTATAATGGGTATTCATTGCCTTTAAGAGCAATGTTGATTTATATTCACTGTTTTGTATGGATTTTCATGTAGGCCAAAGTAAGTCCATGAGAAGATTACTGTGCTGTTCAAAAGCTAGTGTTATAGTAACAATATATTATACATTTAGAAAGTTAGAAGATACACCGCACCTGCAGATTCTGAGGCTTCATTGTTTTTCATATCTGAACATGAATTCCACAGTGTGAGAATTGTCTAGATGTTCCTCAAAGAATATATTCATGTATCAAAGTTTGTTCCTCGGCCCTGAGACAAGGCCTCCAGACGTCAGAGGTGTAGTAGTGAAAATATCAGGCATGTATGAGTTAAACCTTAATGGTATGATGCCTATTGCTTATACAACAGTACCACCTAGCTATGAGCAGTTAATACTACATCAGTAGCAAAAGTGCATTCTGGGTAGTATTATGACGTCATGATCCTTATCAATGCACACACCCATCCAACAATGATTGGAAAGTTCCAAACTCGGAGGGCGTGTTCATCTGATAAGTTTTGGGTTAAGAAACCAGTTACCAGGAGAAAAAAAAAAGAAAAGGAGAGAAAAAAAAAAGAAAAAATAAAGAAACACATTTGGATTATAGATCTCTGGAGAATCATTTGGATTATCGGGAAAAACTCTTGAGAGCTGGCTGCCCCAAGACTCTGCACATCACTTGACCCTTGGGTAATGTATATTTTTGTTTTATGTAATATTAATCTAAATTAATTGGCTTGATACTTAGTCAGATACCCGCTCATTTGCGGATGTGTAACGTTAGTAGCTACATCAGTATTTTCTCTGATTTCAGTTACGATGCATATAACTGAATAAAGGGGATAATATTGGAGAAACTCTCTGTTGGGAATCTTAGTATTCCCTAGTTTGACATCAAGCCAATAATTTATATGTTTTGTTGCAATACTACCATTATCTGAGATTGGCCATCATTTTTGGGCGGAGCAAGGGCTCGTATCTGTCATCTTCTTGATTGAGTTTTCCGCATAATCCATTGATTGTATATCTCTCACAAATTTAAAGCTGTATTGCATAATATTCTTGTGTTGGTTGAGTATTGTTTTGTTGGCATCATATAGTGGTGAATTCTGGGTACTGCATATCGTTGTATATTATTGAAATTTCCGTTGATTAATTTTTGATTGTATATTAAACTATTGTATAATAAACCATTTATATTTTTGCATAGACGCTTGTACCCTGTTTTACTGATTGCACAAAATAATCAGGTTCTTGATCGAACTCTTTTTGAGATGATTATGTCCATCTCACGGGTCAATATCGCTTGCATAATTTTTCTTTTGATCCGTTAATTTTTTTTATCTTTATATAAAGCATTTGCTTTATATACCCGACAATTTGGCTGAATACGAGCAGATAACATTGTCCAAAACACTTCAGAATTCATCCTGCTGCCTTTGTCAGCAGTCACATCATCAATAAATACAAAATAATTAATTCCATTGGCAGCCATACATGCCCACGCCATGAGACTACCACCACCATGCTTCACTGATGAGGTGGTATGCTTAGGATCATGAGCAGTTCCTTTCCTTCTCCATACTCTTCTCTTCCCATCGCTCTGGTACAAGTTGATCTTGGTCTCATCTGTCCATAGGATGTTGTTCCAGAACCGTGAAGACTTTTTTTAGATGTTGTTTGATAAACTCTAATCTGGCCTTCCTGTTTTTGAGGCTCACCAATGGTTGAACCCACTGTATTCACTCTGGTGAAGTCTTCTCTTGATTGTTGACTTTGACACACATACACCTACCTCCTGGAGAGTGTTCTTGATCTGGCCAAGTGTTGTGAAGAGTCTTTTCTTCACTAGGAAAATAATTCTTCGGTCATCCACCACAGTTGTTTTCTGTGGTCTTCCAGGTCTTTTGGTGTTGCTGAGCTCACAGGTGCGTTCCTTCTTTTTAAGAATGTTCCAAATAGTTGTTTTGGCCACGCCTAATGTTTTTGCTATCTCTCTGATGGGTTGGTTTTGTTTTTTCAGCCTAATGATGGCTTGCTTTACTGATAGTGACAGCTCTTTGGCTCTCATCTTGAGAGTTGACAGCAACAGATTCCAAATGCAAATAGCACACTTGAAATGAACTCTGGACCTTTTACCTGATCATTGTAATTGGGATAATGAGGGAATAACACACACCTGGCCATGGGACAGTTGAGAAGCCAATTGTCCCATTACTTTTGGCCCCTTAACAAGTGGGAGGCACATATGCAAACTGTTGTAATTCCTACACTGTTCACCTGATTTGGATGTAAATACCCTCAAATTAAAGCTGACAGTCTGCAGTAAAAGCACATCTTGTTCATTAAATTTGAAATCCATTGTGGTGGTGTATAGAGCCAAAAATGTTAGAATTGTGTTGATGTCCCAATATTTATGGACCCGACTGTATATCATGGGCTTGTCTATATCACGGGCATGTACAGCAGGAATTGTTTTACTTCTTTATGGTAGAAAAGGGCAGCATGACTCTCAGGTTATCCCTCTCCTTTCTTCATTCCTAAAAATTGTGGAACCTCTAAAGAGAAGCATAGCCCTTGGGTCAGACTGAGCTGTGCCAATCTCTCCAAGAACTTGGTGGTAAATGCTAGTTTCTTTGTGGTATTTATGCCCTTGTCTATTAAAGTTTGAAAGTATGAAATTGGCCCTTAAGATATTCTGAACTCACTTAAAGGGAATCTGTCACCAGCGAGCTCCCTATCAAACAGCTTTTTCTTAATATGCAAATTAGGCCTTTGGTGCAATAAAGACATCACCATTGGTCTTGTTGCACTCAAGCTCAGCTCCTTTCTATGGCCAGACCCTCCCTCACTGCTTTGTCACTGCCTGTTCCTGTCAATAAAAGCAGTGAGGGTGGAGTTGACACCCTATTGGGTCCAATAAGGGCAATGGGGAAGCCTTAATTGCGCCAAAGGAAAACATATCATAACTTGGGAACAGACCCTCGGATCAACAAATGAAAAATTGTGCTGTGACAGATTTCCTTTAAAGTGGACCTGTCACCATGAAATACAGTGCAATCTAAAAGCAGCATGTCATAGAGCAGGAGGAGCTGAGCAGTTTAAGAGCACTGTGTGTATAGTGGTGCATACAGAGATAGCTGTCAGTCACTGATAAAACAGCCCCCCCCCCACCTGTTTTCAGGGGTGATCTTAAGTCGGAAAAAGCAAATATATAAATGTATAAATTACAAGTTTTACTCTTCCCATAAAACAATATATCAATCTGCTCAGCTCCTCCTGCTCTATAACCCGCTGACTGCAGTTTGCATTGCATTTCATGGTGACAGGTCCTCTTTAATGTGGTTGTCCACTTTTGAACATATTTATTACATATATGTAGAATTAATCAATCTAAAGGGAACTAAGTTAATATTGCATTACTTTATTATGTATTGATTCTGATATACAGCCTGTGATAATCCAGAGTTGTATTCACAAATCCGCCCAGTAATCTTTTGTCAATCAATCGGCAGCATATAAACTGGGCTATTATATAAGCTGGGATGTGTCTTGTCAACTGTTTTCAGTGACAACAAGCAGGACGGTGAATGCAGCTCTGAGATATTATATATAATACTATGTAAGTTATGATCAGTACAGAGTAAGAAATGTAGTTGTCACATTTTACATATTGACTAAAATGATGCTAGTAGGACATCGACCTACAACAATGATCATTCTGGTATGCCATAAGACAAATATTCCTACAAACTGGTTGCCTGTCTAATTTTAGCTCTGACCATGACTTTTGTCATTGTTTGACAGAAGAAGAAAAATACTTTTGACATTACATTTGCAAAACTGTGTTATGAAGGGTGGTCTGGATAGCATGTAAAGGAATGTGTGTGGGATGTCGCATGAGATGGTTACTGTAATGTACGCAGCAAAATGAATGCAACCATTTTTTGTGCACACAACATATTAAGAATATCAGGAGAACAAACTGTTATCTTACAATGAATAGCCTTGTCAGAGCATAAAGACTGCATTATAAGAAAAACTGTGGCCATCACTTTCCATCACATACAAAATGTTTTTAGAAGATGTTATAATATCTATTTGCCAAAATTTGACAAGTATAGAGATTATAATATCCAGGCCTAACAGTCTGAGATGTGCAATTATGCAGTAGATCAGGGCAAAAGTGTCTTCATCACCATAGCAACCAGAGGAGAAATTGACCAGAAAGTTGGAGAAAGAAGAACTTTAGAAGAGGTGCCTGAAGCACTTCCATAGGTGCCTCATCCACGCTTCCTCTTCTTTCAACCTTCTGCAACACTATGATGAAGGTCCAGGAGAACCAAATTGCTGCTACATTACTGTATCATCTTCTACTCTCAAATTAATTAATCAATCACAGAAGTGAACTTGACATTTATATTCTTGAAAAAAACACAACTTCACCATATTTGCATAATTTTGGAGAGTGCTGTAAACCAACTTGCATTATACTGTATGTGTGTGGGCAATTCCCCCTCAGTAAGCAGTCCACCTGAAACAATCTATAGCAGTGTTCTCAAACCTTTGGCTCTTTAGCTGATGTAAAACTACAATTCCTGCCATTAGGTTTGAGACCACTGATCTTTAGCAACCAACGGACATGCTATTTTCTCAGTACAGTTTATATGGGTTCTCTAGGGCTTTGACAAAATTCTAGCTTTCATTCAACCAGTGTAGTAGTTTTTATGAAAGATCTTCTTTCCACAGGTTGTATAAGAGCTGGAATTTTGAAAGTCCTGGAGAATCTATTTAAGTCTATGCTCTGGGCAACAAAGACTATTTTTGTTTAAGGCACTTGTGATATGTAAAGTCCAATGAGATGGGGGGTTTATCAAAATTAGTACAATGGGAAAGGTGGACACTTGCTCATGGAAACCAATCATCCTGCTTCTTTAATTTTCCAAAGAATGCTAGAAAAATGAGAGCTGAAATCTGATTGGTATGACATCTGATGTAAGCCCAGTCTTCCAGTAATGGTAGAACAAACAAGATATACAGTGGAGGAGTTATAAAAAAAAATAAACAAGGGAAAATAATGGGTGCTACCTGTAGTTAACCCTTTGAGGACCATAAGATTACTGTCATCAATATAAAAATAATTACATTTTTTTCCCTTTTACAATGTATTTGAACAATAAATAAAGCTAGATCCATTTGTTGATAAAAACTAATATTTTGACTCAAAAAAAAAAAAAAAGTATTTTAAGTTCTTAATCAGATGATACAGGCAATTAAAAACATGGGACAAATGCATCCCTTGGTCAGTCCTCAAAGGGTTAAGGGGTTACTTTACATCCCTCACTTTACAAAGTATTCTATACAAGTTTCCCCCCCCCCCCCCCATAGTTTTTCTGTAATTGGAAGCGGTAGTCTATTATAAATGGTAAATTTAATAAAATTCTATAAAAAGTCTTCAATAATACAGTAACCTGCCAAGCACTGACATCCCCATTATTAGTTATGGTGGCAAAAAAAGAGAAGGTGTTGACTGGCTGCAAAGTGACAACTGGTTATGAGTTTCACAATTTTCATGGAAGAGGTGACAATACGGCTTCATGAATGAAACCATTTTTGCCTATCATAATAGAAATGATCTGCTGAAATACTTTACAACCGATTGACATGGCATGATGGTGTAATCACCCAAGAACATGATATACAACAGCTTGAGGAGCTCTGCCAGTATGAACTTGGCACCGGCCCAAATGCCATGTAATATGGAGCCTGTTTTTTTTTATTTATTATTAAGAGAAAATACAACTAACTTACACCTTTGGACCTATCCCTTTTTCCCCACATCTTTCAGCATCTTCTGAAGCCAGTACAACCAAGGTTTCATCTTAGCTAGTCTTAGAAAGAAGATGTCTATAATCCAATCTACTCCAACCAATGTGACACAACCAGGTACTGGGACCATTACTAGCAAAGGGCATACTTTTTCACTATTTCAAACTAGGCAAAATGTGTTTTCATAGGCTAGATGCTTTTGCCTGTTAGATAATGGAAGGTTCAGAGAAGACCAGTTCCTTTCCAAATGCAGCTGAACGCCAGGGTTCCAGGCAGCTGTAACCACCTCCAATCAGCTGTTACCAGTGGTAGCTGTTGGCACTTCACATTCCCTGCGATCATTCGGTGACCATGTAGCACATGATCATGCTCAGTAGAAAACTTCTTTCCAAAGGCTCTTGCTCTGGCCAATACACACCCTTAAGCCCTATGATATCCATAAGCTTACTTATGCTGTTACCCAACCCTGCTCCTATCCGCCAGCATAACTAGTAGATTCAGGAAAGATTGGGGACAACCCTTGTGGGAAATGTAATGGTGGCCATATGGTTGTCAGCCAACCATCCTAGAAACTGAAGTGTTACTTTCTTGAACTCACAGTTCCTCTCCAGAACCCTGTAAAACTCCACAGAGGCAGTTTAACTAATGTATTATAATGTATGCCTTTCTCATTTATAATATATAGTGTATTAAAATATACCTTAAATTTGCATGAAAGAAATAATTCACATTAATCATAATAAAAAAGCCCATAATTTACATTACGCATTCAATATTAATAATGGATTTAAAAGCAGTTCTCTTCAATAAGTGATATGGTGCTGCACATTAATGCAGTTTATAAAGCCACATACATCAGTGTGTCATGCATTTATGGATTCTTTTTTACTGTATGTGACTCCGGTCATTGCCTGAAGTGGATAAAGCATCACTGCACTCCATATATAGGGGGTATTCATCCTCTGGTTCCATTTACCCACCTCATAAGTCATTCTGAAGGTGCCTATATTCTTAAAGGTGTAAGGCTGGATTCACAACACTGTTTCATTTTCTGTTCTTCTGATTCGTCAGAAGAACAAAAAAAAAAAAAAAACTGAAAAGAAACGGATCCTGTAAAAAGAAAACGGATCTTGTGCATCCATTATGCACATTTTGCATCTGTTTTAGCCATTTTCATATGAGATCCAGCATGCAGTCCTTTTTTTTACGTCTATAAAAATGGATCTTAGACAGAAATGGCTAAAACGGATGAAAAATGTGCATAACGGATGCACAGATCAGAAGAATGGAAAATGAAATGGTGATGTGAATCCAGCCTTAGACCTTTAAGAATCCAGAATTCGATTTCTAACCCTGTGCAGTGTAATTAGGGAATGTTCTGAAACCTGCAGCTTTGCAAGCTTCTGATGACAACACTTTTGTCTGTGTAAATGGTCAGTTCAGTTTTGTCATAGGATCATTGTGAGTATCCTCATCACTGCACTAAATGACTTTAATTAGGGTTATCATGATCACAGTGTCCAATCTAGTAATGAATTGTTCATAGTAAGGTACTTTCACACTAGCGTTATTATTTTCCGGCATAGAGTTCCGTCCTAGGGGCTTAATACCGGAAAAGAACTGATCAGTTTTATCCTAATACATTCTGAATGGAGAGCAATCCGTTCAGGATGCATCAGGATGTCTTCAGTTCAGTCTTTTTGGCTTTTCAGGACGGAGATAACACCGCAGCATGCTGCGGTTTTATCTCCGTCCAAAATTCCGGAACTCTTTTTTCCTATTGAAATGCATTAATGTTCCGGCAAAACGTATCCGGCATTGCGGTCTGTGCATGCTCAGACCGCAAAAAATTTGAAAAATAAATAAATGCTGGATCCGTTTTTCCAGATGACACCGGAGAGACGGATCCGGTGTTTCAATGCATTTGTCATACGGATCAGTTTGCATACGTTTTGACGAATCTGGCAGGCAGTTCCGGCGACGGAACTGCCTGCCGGAATCCTCTGCCGCAAGTGTGAAAGTACACTAAGTCACACAACATTTTTCTATGGGTAACCTATGGAGAACAGTAGTAGAAGAAAAAAACTTCTATTTCAGGTTTGGGGGGAATTATCAAAATCAAAGACATTATCTTTCATGAGGACAATAGACTAGAGCATCTCATGCTTCCAGGCCTACAACTTCAATAGATCATATCTTCACACAAAAGTAATCCAGTGAAAAGGGTTATTTATAATTTTTATGGTAGTTCTCCTTCACAGCGTACATCTAGTTCCAGACTGACAAGAAATGTTTTTATTGATGGGTTTAGACCATGCTTACCAACTCCTGGAACGTCCAGGAGGCTCCCAAAAAAAGGGGAGACCTCCAGGACTCCCAGAAGAATTAGCAAATCTCTCACACAGCACATGGAGCGCTGTTTTCTCTGGGAAAACCGCCCTCCATAAGCTCTAACTGTATGTGACGTCAGGAACCTGTTAGACTCAGTCCCACAGCCCATATGTGAGACGTCACAAAAGGGGTGCAGTCTATGCGGGAAAGGGGGAGCAGACTTCAAAATAAGGCAAAAGGGAGTGTGCCCACAACTGAAAAAATTGGGCTCCAAACTCTTTATTCTCTTGTAAAGTATGGTTTAGATACTGACCAACTTCTATAACAAAAGCGATCTTTAAATTGCCCATACACTTTCAATAGCTGTCAGCTCATTCGACAGATATCCCTCCCAATTTCCCAGGGAATACATCACTGCCAGACACCCTAGCAGCATCTTATCTCATGCTGTAACACAGGATTGGACATACTGAAATCCCACATTCTCAGTCCTTTCACCTGACTTCTGCCATTCAATAAGAGTCTAGTGACAACTATATACATTAGATAGTGGGTGATCCTGCCAAAATTTGTAGGTTTAACACTTGCCTATTGCCTTTTATCTCAGAGATCTTGATATCTCCTAATATCTCCGAGATATACGTCAAAGGTGCTCCCATAGAACTGAATGGGACCGTAATATGGCTTGAAGAAAGATGCCAAAGGTCCTTATCCTAAAGACTTGTAGGCATCCCAGCTCACAGAACAGAGGTGGATTAGAAACTTAAAGTGGCCCTGGAAAAAAATAATAATAATCTAAATGTGGTCCCATGTTGTAGGCAGGTCCAAACTGACAGAAGGCAGGACCAGCACAGTCCAGCATAAAATACTGCCACCTTAGCTGCAGTATTCAACTGTATTACAGTCCTGAAGATAGCAATACAGTTGAATGCAGGGAGGCAGCCAGCCAGCTGCATTAAATAATGCTTAGAGCATCAGATTGCTATGTACCCAGCCAGCAGTGGTGAGGAGGGCTTGGGCGCCCCACTGGGCATCAGCCCACCAGGAAATTTCCCTGTAGGGCCTATGGCCAGTCCGCCCCTAAATACCACAGTGCAGTACAAATTACTGCCCCAGCAGCATAAAATACTTACTAGCAGCAGCCCATTTGTCGTGGAAGCCATCTGAGAACACCTGCGGCCGCCGGCTGGGTATATAAGTACCCGATGTTCCCAATAGGGATGAACAAATTGACTTCGGATGAAACATCCAAAGTCGATTTGCATAAAACTTTGTTCTAATACTGTTTGGAGCAGGAGCTCCGTACAGTATTAGAATGTATTGGCTCTGATGAGCCGAAGTTATTGCTTCGCGAAGTCTCGCGAGACTTTGCGCAATAACTTCATAAATTTATCTGTACTGTAAAAAAAACATTTCCCGAACTCGGGTTCGGTTCCAAAGGTACCACTTCATCTCTAGTTCCCAACATTAATTAATGCTTGGAGCATCATGTTGTTGTGTACCTGGCTGGTGGCCATGAGTAGGGTTTGGGCGGCCTCCATGGCGTCGGACCACTGACAATTTTCCGTGTATGGGGTATGGCCTGTTCTTCCCTGTCACAGATCATGCCTGGTAAAAATGTCTGACATGTCTGTGTTTTAGTAATACTTGTATTCCCCTAGAAATAACAATTCTGGAGCATAATTCTCAGAATTCTCCATTGTACTATTTCTATTTTATCCCGCCTGGAAATGTATGACTATAATGACAACTCGGTGTCATCATTTCCCTTGTCAATAAGGTGTGCCCCTACACAGCTTGACAATGTCAGCATCGGTTGGACAATCTAAGGCTACATTCACATGAACGTGAATTTTATTTTCCATTTTTAACTGCTGTTTTTTCACAGATGAATTTCTGAGAAATGGCTGTTAAAAATGGTCCTTTTCAATTGTATGGGGGCTGTCAGTCCATGCTAAATGACAAAATAGGGCATGTCTTATTTTTTGACAGCCTTTTTCAGGGGCCATAAAACAACTGCCGTGTGAATAACCCCATAGACTACCACTGTTCTTAAAACGGCTGAGTGACAGACATAACAAAAAGTTGCTGTTTTTCATGTGAATGTAGCCTACGAGTGTGTAGAGGGACATAACACCGACATGGAAGTGGTAACACCCAGTTGTCACACTCCAGGGAGAAAAACAGCGGAACCGCACAATGCAGAATTATACTTGATTCATATTCCACATTTGTGTGTTTAAGCACAAAATTATATAAAAAAAGTTGTTTTAACTTATTCATTTTACCATAATGATAAAATTAACAACTTACAGCTTTGCACCTTGAGAAATGAGCTGGCACTATGCTTTTTAAGTAAGATAATTACATATAATTGGTCCGCTGTTCTTGTCACTTAACTGAAAAATGGGAAATCACACACCAAGCGGCACTTCGAATTATATTTTGTCCCCTGGGGACTTATTAATTTTATATTTCTTAAACACAAATAGTTGCCATGACCGAATGAAGATTTTTTAATTTAACCCCCAGTCCCCCCCCCTCTCCCCCCCAACACAGACCTCATATATGTACAGATGGCATTTTCACACAAGGTTCTGCAGGTCTGCCATCCCCAGATGCTGTAAATCGTCTGACAAGTCATAATAGCTAACAAAATACCTGTCATTATTTCCTATTAGGCTCCATACCACTTCTTTATCCGTCTAGACAGGTGGAGAGAGGATGTGATCCCAGAGGTGGTGGAATTTGGATTAAAAGCTTTTGCCGACAAGGTTTGTGTTTGTGTACTTGTCAGTGTGTGCTGGTGGGGGAGACTACAACGAAATCAATAGTAAATTCACTCATTCAGTGAATACAAACCAGAAAACAAGAAAGGATAGTGGTTGGGTCCTTAGTGGATGCAGTAATAGCAGTCCTGGAATGAACTTCATTGGTGTTTTGACGTCCCTCCTGAGGGACTCTCTTATCATGATGTTTTTGGAAATGCAGAAAAGATCTAAAAGAGATTAGAAATAAAAATATTCTTGTTTTCTAGAAACAATGTCACCCTTGTTCAATGGCTATATTTGGTATTGCAGAATTTGCTTGAATGTAGCTGAGCTACAAAAGTGGTTTTGTTTTTTGGAAAAAAAAGACTTTTACACTCCCGAAGCAAGGATCCCCATCAAATAGCTGAACAAAGGGGTTACAAGCACTTGGTATACGGCCTGATTGGTTCTGATCGACCTACTAGCATGCCACGCCTTTAAACTAGGCATCTGAAGTCATTGTCATAGTTTTGTAATCCTTTTCAGTCCTTTATAAATGGGTAACTGCTAGGCAGTAAAAGAGGGTTGGACAGATGAGGAAAAAAGATGGATGGTTTCTTCCAGAAACAGCGCCATTCCTGCCCATACGTTGTGTATAGTATGTAGTGTAGCTCTATTAAGTGAATAGGGCACATACAACCTGCAATACCACACTAGGAAAGCAGCATGCCTACTAATCATGTACAACAGGGTTGCCAACAGAGTAACACAGGTAGCACTGCTGTCAAGGGCCCGGGCAAATGAGTGGTCCAAACTCATTTGTGGTGAATCTCACCCACCCATCACTTGCAGAATGAGAGTACACTGGATCACAGGTGCCACTGCTACCTCTGTACCCCCTATAGCTACACTGCTATGTCTAATGTGCTTGGAAGAAGTACAAGAGATGCCCACTAAATGTATGCATTAGAGTACAAGATGGAGGTTAATGGACACAATGTGGAGTACTGGGGTTCTAAATATTTGCCCACGAGGCCCAAATAAAGCGTCTTTAGGGAATTCACCAGTGGGCCCTTGAGCATGATGGGCCCCCAGTACCCCACCCCTTGCATAAGTGGCACATGGAACAACAGACTGACCACACTACATATAGATAGGCAGCTTACAGCATCTCAACCAGCCTAGGCATCCATATAAAAAAACTGAGTAGATAATTTAAAAAACCAACTAGTTTATTATCATAGACACATCAGGTAGCTTAGATGACTTGTAGGTGCAGAGGTACGCCGGGATCTGACAAATCTCACTTCTTCTCAACTTGGCTTGAACTGTAGCAAAACAGAATACAAATCACTGCTAGACCTGGAGCACAAGAAGGATTTGACCATCAAGCCTTCTGATAAAAGAGGAAACATCGTGTTGATGGACACCATCGATTATAAGAGGATGTGCCAGGTCCTGCTAAGTGATAAAGAAACATATGAGAAGTTGAGTGGAGACCCTACTATCTCATTCCAGAAGGAATTAATCCTTATACTACGGACAGCTAAGACGGAAAACCTGATCTCAGGGGAAGAATTAGATTTTTTGTATAAAAAATATCCAACTGTGGCCACCTTTTACAGTTTACCAAAAATTCACAAAGGGGGCACCCCTTTAAAAGGGCGCCCTATTGCATCAGGTGTCAACAGCTTGACCCAGAATACGGGGATCTATCTAGACCGTATTCCGGCACCGTTTGTAAAAACACTGCCCTCATACCTGAGAGATACGAGTGACCTTTTGGGTCGCCTTGAGGGGGTATCATTGGAGGAAGGTACATCTTTGGCTTCAATTGACGTAGAAGGCCTATATTCCTCCATACCCCACGCATTGGGAATGAGGGCAGTGGAGACATTCCTTAGCACGAGAGGACGACAATTTTATCCCTATAACACATTTATTCTGTGTTTACTTGACTTCGTCTTGACGAGGAATTACTTCTTGTTTGACGGGGTCCTTTACCACCAGCTCAGGGGCACCGCGATGGGGAGTTCCTGCGCCCCGTCGTATGCAAATTTGTTCCTGGGCTGGTGGGAACGGACCCTGGTTTTTAGTGATGTACCCAGCAACCATATCTCATGTATCACCACATGGGCCAGATTTATAGACGACATTTTTGTTGTCTGGAAGGGGGGAGAAAAGGATTTTGCAGACTTTGTACAGGAGTTGAATGTTAACCTCATCAATATGAAATTTATCTCTGAGTTTAAAACTAACACCTTGCCTTTCCTTGATATTGAGATATCAAGGGGCAAGGAGGACATGATACAAACAAGAACATTCAGGAAGCCGACCTTGACGAATTCGCTTCTGCATTGGAGTAGTCACCACCCACAATCTCTAAAAAGAGGGATACCGGTAGGACAGTACCTACGGATTAGGAGGAACTGCTCCACCTGGGGGGCTTTTAAACAACAAGCAAATGACTTACGATGTAGATTTCGTGAGAGGGGCTATCCTGATGCAGTCCTTAGATCAGCATATAAAAGAGCCTGTGAGAGTAACAGGGATGAACTTTTGTATCCTAAACCCAAAAAAATAGACAGTGGTCCCATACGTCTCATAGGCACCTTTGATGGTGCATCAGAAGATGTGAAACAGGTGCTGAGAAAACACTGGGATGTTCTCCTTCTTGACCCTGACATTAAAAAGGTAGTCTCTGAAACAGCACAAGTCACCTACCGTAGGGACCTTAGCCTCAAGGACCGCCTAGTCCACAGCCACTTCAGCGAGATCCAAGACACCAAAGAAACATGACTCCGGGCGTCCTACTGGATGTTTTCACTGCAGTGGCTGTGTGGCATGCCCAGGGCAGGGACGCTCTTTTTGTGGCAATGTCACTGGCAAAATCTACCAAATTAGACACTTTGTGAACTGCCGCACTAAGGGTGTGATATACAAGATAAACTGTGAATGTGGCCTAGAATATGTGGGCAAAACCACCCGTGAGCTGCGGCGACGGGTGGGAGAACATTTGGGCTATATAAGAAATGACAGAGACACACCCTTGGCGAAACATGTTAATGGGGTACACAGTGGTGACCTGTCTGGCCTGAGATTCATGGGCATTAAGGTGGTCGCACAACCAAGACGGGGGGGGGAAATGGGACATCAAGCTCATCAAGAGAACGCCAAGAGTGTGCAAAGCAGTAATCAAAGCAAAAGGTGGCTACTTTGAAGAACCTAGAATATTACATATTTTGAGTTGTTTCACACTTGTTTGTTATGTATATAATTCCACATGTGTTAATTCATAGTTTTGATGCCTTCATAGTCATGAAAATAAAGAAAACTCTTTGAATGAGGAGGTGTGTACAAACTTTTGGTCTGTACTGTATATATATATATATATATATATGCCTAACTTAAAAATATCATGTAAATGATAGGTCATTTTCTGATGACACATTCACTTTAAGTGCAAATCTCTGACTTAAAGGGTTTCTGTCATCAGAAAAATCGTTATGTAGCTGGCTGACATTAGCGATGTGCTAATTTTAGTATTAGGCGCAGGCGCAGTGAATGAAGGACGCTCGCCTTCTGCCGTCCTTCGCTCACTGCGCCTGCGCATAATACTAAAAAGGACGGCGCAGGCGCGGGATTTGCGGGGCACGGAGGAGACTGAGGATGTCAATCACCTTTACAAGGGCGTGCCAAACGGTGAGAGGATGGAGCCTCTAGGTGCTGCAGCAACGCCCCACTAGAACCTAGAGACTAATTTGCATATTATAAAAGTCCTTATTTAGCACGAATGGCGGCAGGCAGGGAGATATAAGTCATACAGTTATGTTCTGCTGACATTAGCACATCGCTAATGTCAGCCAGCTACATAACGATTTTTCTGATGACAGAAACCCTTTAACATTCTCAGGAAAGCACCACTGTTCTCCATGCATAGAATAGTATGCTGTAAATTTTCTGTGCTGGTTATTTGAAAGCATTAGCAGTGGAAACAAAAGACCACATCATTGATTAGCAAACTGCACACCAGGAGAACAAAATGATTGATTATCAAATGATTGATTATGAATGAACCAATGTAATCCTCCATGAAACCACATGTATCATAATTGAATCAACTAAAGGTATACAGTCTTGGACTGGCCCAACAGAGTACTTCCGTGTCCTGAAATACACTGCAAATAATTGTGTTAATATTGTGTGAAAGTGTTAATATCACTATATTTTATGTATTATGTGCATGAACTACGCATCCCATAAGGTTGTATAGGGAGTGGCAGGTCCTATGAGGCTAGTCAGGGCTGGCTCCACCCTTCCTCTCTAGGAGGAAGATTCTGGAGTTTATGGCTGACTGCTGAGGAGGGAATATCTCAGAGCAGCTAGGAGTAGATCTTGTAGGGAGATCCAGTTCCCCTACAGACTACAAGCAGTTTATGTGCAAGCCAATATAAGGGAGAAGTTCTATAGAAGGTTTAACTGACAGAAAGAGATTGCAGACTTTGGCAAAGAAGGTAATCGCCTCTAATCTGGCTACAGCCTCCTCTCCATGTGGTGGAAACACTGTAAGCTACAAGCTGCCCACCATAACCAAAGTACAGGAGGGCTTCCTGTTCAAAGACTGTATTCCTCTGATACTGTGGATATCATATACCTATATATATCTGAGGATAGAGGAAAGCGCATTCCTTTAGGCCAGGAAAAGGAGAGACTGACCAATCTGATTGAGAAAGAGAAGCTAGCCTTCATATACCTTTGGTAACTACTTGAATAGACTATAAAGACGGCATTTCACATGAATAGTGCTTGTGTCAAGGCTGCTGACCGGCTTCAGTAAAGTGCTGCGGATTTGTTATACCAATGCCAGTCTCTTCATTATACCACACTACATTTGTACCGCAAGGTGCTGGCATCACAACAACCGGGACCCTGCCTCGCACCGTGAAACAGCAACATCCAGAGCATCTCAAGGGTCATCAGGCAGGAGAACCCCAGAACCAGAGTGTGTACCGATGGGTAAAACTGGTGCGCCCTTCCCGTCGCTGCATGCCGGCCCAGGGGGCTTCAGGAAACTGTAAGTATGTAAGTATGTAAGTGTAAGTATGACTACTGCATCTATTCTATTCGGCCACTGCATCTATTCGGCCACCTACACTCACGTGCGCCGCTGAGGCACGTTCTCCGGTCTTGTACCTAAAATAGCTATTTCAGCTAATCTGTGGAGAGACTACACTTTCAACAATACTTACCTTTCCATCGCTCCGCCGGTTCCGTAAACCCATCAGGGATCACAAGATCACCTGACTGGCTGCAGACTCTCCCTCTGACATCACAACTGGAATTGCTCCTCTTCCGTCCTGTTCAGTTCCATAATGTAGATGTAGCTGAAAAGGAAGAAAGAGTAGCACATCTGCTTGTGATGTCAAGGGAAGAGCATGCAGTTGGGCAGTCACAAGATCCCAGCCAGTATTGCAGAATCGCGAAAGGGTATGTACTACTGAAAGTGAATTCTGTCCACAGGTTACCTGAAAGAGCCATTTTGAAGCTATATTACACTGGCAGATAGTCTGCCAGATCATGATCTGGCAGTGTAATACTGATGCTTGTTCATCAGGCAATCTAGATTTTTAAACAAGCTTAAAAATTGTGACCTGTCTAATCACAATCTGCGCTGGCAAACAAGTAGTCAGTGTGGGGACAGGCGATGGCATACTATAGATCAGATTGCTGCATGTAATAACAATTGTCTCCTCCACTGATTATCAGGCGATTTTCAGGAATGAACGCTTCCCTCGCAACAATCGACTGCATGATCGTACAGTCTAATACAGCCTTTAGGCACAGGCCTACAGAACCCTTTTAATGGGCCAGTAAAGTCCAGCAGAAAACAATGCTATTTGGATGTGACTTTTGATCTGATCACTTGTCATTAGAATTTCTATTAGATGGACACATATACAGTATGTTCCTTATAGATGTAGACTGAGTCCTTGAAATCATTTCTTTGGTTAACCCAAGGGACTCCTATCAACCATGAGCATAACTATAGGGGGCGTACATATTGCAGTTATACCTAGGACTTAGAGCTTGAGGAGGGCTTAAAGGTCTCTTTGCTCCATATAAGGAGAATAGTAAAGGGCGGTCCCTTGGGGGTAGTGCAAAGGCACCCCCCAAAATAGACTACTCGTAAATAGACAGAAAAAATGTAAAAAAAGGGGTAGTGACGTTTTAAAACCTAAATTTTAATAGGATAGTTATGAATCCCGACTGGGAAATGGACCCCTACCTGACAAACAAAACATAGACACAAAAGAACAGGGGACCTGATGTGACAGGTACAACCAATGGTCAAATGAACAGGCACGTCCCGGGATAGAGCGGGACGTGAGTACTTGACCAGTAAACGTAAGCAAGATAGCAATGATACTGAAGACCGTGGCTTGTGCCGTGGTCTATAAACATGCCAGGGAGGCAAGAATAAGGGTAGGTCTTACCGGTGGATGGGCAAGAGGACCGGCCGGTCCAGTGCCCTTAGGGGAGATGTTCACACGTCTGGATGCGTCCCCCAATGATGGTCACTTTGTGCAGGAGGGCCACAGGGAAGAAACTGTCCCTGGTGTTGCCCTACTTGGCCTAAAGCTGCCCTAAAGTGCCTGCTAATACGGGGTCCAATCCCCGCAAGGGGTGGCCCCGTCCGGAACCTAGCCCTAAGAACAGTGACCCTAGATAGCCCTGTGAGGACAGGGAAGAAGACCCTATGGGGCTCCAATGGCCTGGGTCAGCCAATAAAAGAGAGGAAGGGGGATTAAGTGCTAGTGTGGATAGATGTATAATATCTCATACACTAGTATAGATGAATACTCTGTGTCCCTACGCGTTTCGTTGGAGAGTAAAAGGATACTATATATATCCTATGATAAAGGAACTATAGGTAGTTGCCTATGGCAAACCCCACAACTCGTCGGGGGACAGGGGTAAAGGGTACAATATGCCTCCCCTACTCGCAACCTATCTGTATGATCAAGACAGAAATGGGGGAGGGGAGGGAAGAAATGCAAGAGTACCAAAGTGGCGCAGACTTTGCGGGACTAGATAGTCCTAGATGACCCAGAATCCTATGAAATGAAAGAAACACATACAAAGTAGTGCAATCAGTCTGGGGCGCACAATACCTAAATATGGTTGCATAGCATGGCACTCAGTCCAATGGCATGTTAGATGGGGTTACTCACTGTTTGGCATGGGGGTCATGTGACTTCTCCTCATGAGATGCGGCACAGCAGATACAGGTGCCGATCGTCTGCCAGCGTCTGACAGCGCAAAAGGGCGCGCTGAGGGATTTAAAGGTGAGGTAGGAGGTACTAGGCGCATGCGCGGTGGGCGCAGCCGCCGCTCACGTGCCTAGATAGGTATCACGTGATGCGGACGGGCGCGTCCTTGAATGCGCATGCGCAGATAGTAAAGCTGGCAGCCGCATCACAGCGCGAACTCACCACGTCACGCCTGCCCATACGAGTCATGTGATGGGGGCGTGACCGTGGCGGATCGCTGCAGGAGCTGTCCAGCGGTAGGTATGGGAGTGGCTGCTATGTGTGATAGTCCAGCCCCTACAACAACATACGTACCGATGCTGGGGGAAGAGAATAGCAATCCTCCCCAGCATGGGACCGAGGGAGGGGACTTATTTGGCAGTCCGTTGACGGGCATAAAAAGAAATAATAACAACAATATAGGCCAAACAACGCACGGCTATACATTAGGGTAGGAGACTATCTGCAAGGAGTAGCTACCGGTAGAAAATCAATCAGTCAAACAATCAAACAGGGGGCATAGCTGAAGTATATCTTCCACCTGCGAAAATAGTGATGACATATCGCAGAGCGGCCCCCAGATAGAGTTGGTCTGTGCCATGAGAAATTATACCATGGTATATCTGGCATGTATGGGGTCAACAGTGGAGACCACGATATGCGAAATAAGCATGGTGGAAATAAGCATTCATTCTGCCCACGACGGACGCCAGTCCGTCGTCACATTCATAGGCCTAGAGCACATCAGGAAGCCACCACGAGGGGGTGATTGGGACAAAAAGATCCTCCAGAGAGAGTCCTGGTGGATTTTTAAACTTAAGACCACCCAACCCCTCGGCTTGAACGACCAATTACAATATGGCTGCTTCCTGTGACCCTCTCCTAGGTCAGCTCACTATATACAGTACTAGCACACAGTCTTTTTAAGACTGGCTACCTGCAGTGTGGACTATGTATACATATTGTTTGTATCCTTCTTTTCCCTCCCATTGGGACCACATGTGTTTGGAGCTTTACCCCCTTTTTTATTTCCACCATGCTTATTTCGCATATCGTGGTCTCCACTGTTGACCCCATACATGCCAGATATACCATGGGCTGATTTCTCAGAGCGGCCCCCAGATAGAGTTGGTCTGTGCCATGAGAAATCAGCCCATGGTATATCTGGCATGTATGGGGTCAACAGTGGAGACCACGATATGCGAAATAAGCATGGTGGAGATAAAAAAGGGGGTAAAGCTCCAAACACATGTGGTCCCAATGGGAGGGAAAAGAAGGATACAAACAATATGTATACATAGTCCACACTGCAGGTAGCCAGTCTTAAAAAGACTGTGTGCTAGTACTGTATATAGTGAGCTGACCTAGGAGAGGGTCACAGGAAGCAGCCATATTGTAATTGGTCGTTCAAGCCGAGGGGTTGGGTGGTCTTAAGTTTAAAAATCCACCAGGACTCTCTCTGGAGGATCTTTTTGTCCCAATCACCCCCTCGTGGTGGCTTCCTGATGTGCTCTAGGCCTATGAATGTGACGACGGACTGGCGTCCGTCGTGGGCAGAATGAATGCTTATTTCCACCATGCTTATTTCGCATATCGTGGTCTCCACTGTTGACCCCATACATGCCAGATATACCATGGGCTAATTTCTCATGGCACAGACCAACTCTATCTGGGGGCCGCTCTGCGATATGTCATCACTATTTTCGCAGGTGGAAGATATACTTCAGCTATGCCCCCTGTTTGATTGTTTGACTGATTGATTTTCTACCGGTAGCTACTCCTTGCAGATAGTCTCCTACCCTAATGTATAGCCGTGCGTTGTTTGGCCTATATTGTTGTTATTATTTCTTTTTATGCCCGTCAACGGACTGCCAAATAAGTCCCCTCCCTCGGTCCCATGCTGGGGAGGATTGCTATTCTCTTCCCCCAGCATCGGTACGTATGTTGTTGTAGGGGCTGGACTATCACACATAGCAGCCACTCCCATACCTACCGCTGGACAGCTCCTGCAGCGATCCGCCACGGTCACGCCCCCATCACATGACTCGTATGGGCAGGCGTGACGTGGTGAGTTCGCGCTGTGATGCGGCTGCCAGCTTTACTATCTGCGCATGCGCATTCAAGGACGCGCCCGTCCGCGTCACGTGATACCTATCTAGGCACGTGAGCGGCGGCTGCGCCCACCGCGCATGCGCCTAGTACCTCCTACCTCACCTTTAAATCCCTCAGCGCGCCCTTTTGCGCTGTCAGACGCTGGCAGACGATCGGCACCTGTATCTGCTGTGCCGCATCTCATGAGGAGAAGTCACATGACCCCCATGCCAAACAGTGAGTAACCCCATCTAACATGCCATTGGACTGAGTGCCATGCTATGCAACCATATTTAGGTATTGTGCGCCCCAGACTGATTGCACTACTTTGTATGTGTTTCTTTCATTTCATAGGATTCTGGGTCATCTAGGACTATCTAGTCCCGCAAAGTCTGCGCCACTTTGGTACTCTTGCATTTCTTCCCTCCCCTCCCCCATTTCTGTCTTGATCATACAGATAGGTTGCGAGTAGGGGAGGCATATTGTACCCTTTACCCCTGTCCCCCGACGAGTTGTGGGGTTTGCCATAGGCAACTACCTATAGTTCCTTTATCATAGGATATATATAGTATCCTTTTACTCTCCAACGAAACGCGTAGGGACACAGAGTATTCATCTATACTAGTGTATGAGATATTATACATCTATCCACACTAGCACTTAATCCCCCTCCCTCTTTTTTATTGGCTGACCCAGGCCATTGGAGCCCCATAGGGTCTTCTTCCCTGTCCTCACAGGGCTATCTAGGGTCACTGTTCTTAGGGCTAGGTTCCGGACGGGGCCACCCCTTGCGGGGATTGGACCCCATATTAGCAGGCACTTTAGGGCAGCTTTAGGCCAAGTAGGGCAACACCAGGGACAGTTTCTTCCCTGTGGCCCTCCTGCACAAAGTGACCACCATTGGGGGACGCATCCAGACGTGTGAACATCTCCCCTAAGGGCACTGGACCGGCCGGTCCTCTTGCCCATCCACCGGTAAGACCTACCCTTATTCTTGCCTCCCTGGCATGTTTATAGACCACGGCACAAGCCACGGTCTTCAGTATCATTGCTATCTTGTTTACGTTTACTGGTCAAGTACTCACGTCCCGCTCTATCCCGGGACGTGCCTGTTCATTTGACCATTGGTTGTACCTGTCACATCAGGTCCCCTGTTCTTTTGTGTCTATGTTTTGTTTGTCAGGTAGGGGTCCATTTCCCAGTCGGGATTCATAACTATCCTATTAAAAGTTAGGTTTTAAAACGTCACTACCCCTTTTTTTTACATTTTTTCTGTCTATTTACGAGTAGTCTATTTTGGGGGGTGCCTTTGCACTACCCCCAAGGGACCACCCTTTACTATTTTCCTGTTACCCATTAGGGGACATGGCAGGTTTCCTGACCACGGGCTTAGATAGAGATTCGTGGCTCACTGAAGCCCAAACTGTTTTTTCAGAACAGGCCTTTACCCAAAAAAAGTATACTCCCACCCTGAACGGGGCGTTTACAGAACTTACCCGAATATACAAGGAACACATCAGTTCATGGTGGGAGGTGCAGGCATTAGAAAACTACATCAAACAAGGGATAGTTCCCCGAGGCCTTCGTATATCACTTAATCCATCCAGCCGGATCAAAAATCCAGGGTTACTAAAGAAGTGGGAGAAGGAGGCCACCGCCAGTTCCCTGCGGTTCATGCAGCTACTGCTGGATGAAGAAAGAGCACTACTAACAAGAGCAGAGGGTAATCTAGCGGACCAAATCGAGACTACCAAAAAATTTAAACAAGAGGCCGATTTTAGCATCAAAGAGAACCAGTTGCAGAACACAATAGAAAGGTACCAATATCATCTGAAGGAACGGAAACACAGGCAGTTCGCTAGGGATTCCCAGGAATTCAAGGAGAACAAGGCCTATTTATTCCTCACTACCCCAGACTATTCTCAAAGAACGGACGTGTCTTCCACTGATACCGACGTCTCTGATAGTGAGAGGGATAGATACCCTAGAACTAGAGGACGTGGGCGCGGTAGATCTAGATGCCGGGGAGGTCGGGGTGGTCGCTACAATACCTATCAGTCATACGACCAAGTACCATGCGCGCCTATCAACCAACAACCCTCTGCTCCGCAGTCCTCATCATCAGCCTCTTTTTTAGAACAAACTATGCACTACCCACTCCGAAACCGCAACATCAATCCTCCACCCAACTAGTAGGGCATACTGAAGATAAACTAGTCATTAACCTCTCATCCCGTCCCCTAACAGAGACAGAGTATAAGGTACTCAGACGAGGCTTGTCTTTTGTCCCTACCACTCAATTTGATCTCTTCCGCTGGACCAAGGATCTCCACCTGTTCGCCCGTAAGTTGAAGTGGCACAAATACTTCAAGCTCAAAGACAAGAAGGAGAGCCGTGAGCTGGGCGTGCCGGTGGAGATCCTGAGTGATGTGCATTTTCTGTTCAACCTGGACAGCATTCCAGACTGCCCAGATGGCACTGGTCCCTTCACTAATCTAAAAAACAGGAGCACCAAAATGCCTCCGGCGGGGGACATCTCCTGTGTGGATGTTTTTCTCAGACAGACTACCGCTGAGCTGTCCAAGATTACTCCTAATCATATGAGATCCAACTGCAGCTGGAAGGAAAGACAAGCTATTTTAGAGTTGTCAAAGGACAGTAATATTGTGATCAAGCCCTCCGATAAAGGGGGTAATGTGGTCATACTGGACACCTCGGCCTACCGAGACATGTGTCTCACGCTTCTCAGAGACAAACAAGGCTACGAGATATTAACATCTGATCCGACCCCCAGACTTCAGCAGGAGCTAAGGGAGATCCTATCTAAAGCTAAAACAGATAGACTCATCAGCAGTGAGGAATTTGAATTTCTCTACCCGGCGCATCCCATAATGGCCACGTTTTACGGCCTACCCAAGGTCCACAAGGGTACCTTGCCCCTTAAAGGCCGGCCCATAGTGTCAGGGGTAGGTAGTCTCCCGCAAAACTGCGGGATCTATGTGGATCGCATATTAGGGCCCTTCATGCAGTCCCTTCCTTCGTATGTGAGGGATACAGGTGACCTACTCTCGAAACTTGAGCACCTCAACCTCGAACCTGGTTGGTTTTTGGCTTCCATCGACGTTGAGGCCCTGTATTCCTCCATCCCCCACGACAAGGGTCTTGCAGCCACTGCCCACTATCTGAAGGTGAGAGGTTTACAGTTCGCGGCGCACAATGAGCTGGTTATCCATCTTTTGAACTTTGTGCTTACGAGCAATTGCTTTCTTTTTTGACGGGCGCATCTACCACCAGCTCAGGGGCACCGCGATGGGCAGTTCCTGCGCGCCATCGTATGCTAACTTGCTCCTGGGCTGGTGGGAGGAGACCACCGTCTTCAGTGATGTGCCTGGGTGGTACACGGAGTTCATCGTCCTCTGGGCCCGCTACATAGATGACATCTTCATCTTGTGGAGCGGCTCAGAGGACGACTTCGGTAAGCTGGTGGAGGAGTTAAATCACAACAGCATTAATCTGAGATTTACTTCATCCATTGTACAGAACAATCTCCCCTTCCTTGATCTATGTATATCGAGAGACACTAAAGGGGACCTACAGACCACCATATACCGCAAGGAGAGCTCCACCAATTCCCTGCTTCGCTGGGACAGCTGCCATCCTGTCCCTTTGAAGCGGGGTATCCCTGTGGGCCAATACTTACGGCTCAAACGCAACTGTTCTGACCAGCAGGAATTCACACGGCAGGCAGGTGAACTGAGAGAACGCTTCTTGGCACGGGGATACCCAGATAACACCCTTAGACAGGCCTACCAGCGAGCGCAACAGACGACGCGTACTAGACTGCTACATCCGACTGGGGACCAGAAAGTTGAGCGACCTAATGTACTAAGAGTCATAGGTACATTTGACACTGCTGCAGCCAAAATTAAAGAAATTCTTGGACGGAACTGGGGCACCCTTCTGATGGACCCTGACCTGGCCGACGCAGTTAGCCTCCACCCGTCAGTGACCTTTAGGAGAGGGACTAATTTACGAGACCATTTCGTTCACAGCCACTATAATCCCCCTAAGAAAAATACGTGGCTGCATAGTCCAGTCCGTGGTTGTTTCAAGTGCGGCCGCTGCACCTTCTGTAAATTCATTACACAGTGTAAGTCCCTGCCAGCGGATCCGGCGGGTTTTGTCCATCATATCCGCGATTTCATCAATTGTCGCACCACTGGGGTTATCTACCTTCTAACCTGTGAGTGCGGCATGAGATATGTGGGCAAGACCCGTAGGGAGCTAAGGGTACGCATAGGAGAACATATGGGGGACATCCGCAACAACAGGGATACCCCAGTGGCAAGACATGTTCATTCTGCCCACGACGGACGCCAGTCCGTCGTCACATTCATAGGCCTAGAGCACATCAGGAAGCCACCACGAGGGGGTGATTGGGACAAAAAGATCCTCCAGAGAGAGTCCTGGTGGATTTTTAAACTTAAGACCACCCAACCCCTCGGCTTGAACGACCAATTACAATATGGCTGCTTCCTGTGACCCTCTCCTAGGTCAGCTCACTATATACAGTACTAGCACACAGTCTTTTTAAGACTGGCTACCTGCAGTGTGGACTATGTATACATATTGTTTGTATCCTTCTTTTCCCTCCCATTGGGACCACATGTGTTTGGAGCTTTACCCCCTTTTTTATCTCCACCATGCTTATTTCGCATATCGTGGTCTCCACTGTTGACCCCATACATGCCAGATATACCATGGGCTGATTTCTCATGGCACAGACCAACTCTATCTGGGGGCCGCTCTGCGATATGTCATCACTATTTTCGCAGGTGGAAGATATACTTCAGCTATGCCCCCTGTTTGATTGTTTGACTGATTGATTTTCTACCGGTAGCTACTCCTTGCAGATAGTCTCCTACCCTAATGTATAGCCGTGCGTTGTTTGGCCTATATTGTTGTTATTATTTCTTTTTATGCCCGTCAACGGACTGCCAAATAAGTCCCCTCCCTCGGTCCCATGCTGGGGAGGATTGCTATTCTCTTCCCCCAGCATCGGTACGTATGTTGTTGTAGGGGCTGGACTATCACACATAGCAGCCACTCCCATACCTACCGCTGGACAGCTCCTGCAGCGATCCGCCACGGTCACGCCCCCATCACATGACTCGTATGGGCAGGCGTGACGTGGTGAGTTCGCGCTGTGATGCGGCTGCCAGCTTTACTATCTGCGCATGCGCATTCAAGGACGCGCCCGTCCGCGTCACGTGATACCTATCTAGGCACGTGAGCTGCGGCTGCGCCCACCGCGCATGCGCCTAGTACCTCCTACCTCACATTTAAATCCCTCAGCGCACCCTTTTGCGCTGTCAGATGCTGGCAGACGATCGGCACCTGTATCTGCTGTGCCGCATCTCATGAGGAGAAGTCACATGACCCCCATGCCAAACAGTGAGTAACCCCATCTAACATGCCATTGGACTGAGTGCCATGCTATGCAACCATATTTAGGTATTGTGCGCCCCAGACTGATTGCACTACTTTGTATGTGTTTCTTTCATTTCATAGGATTCTGGGTCATAGAAACATAGAAACATAGAATGTGTCGGCAGATAAGAACCATTTGGCCCATCTAGTCTGCCCAATATACTGAATACTATGGATAGCCCCCGGCCCTTATCTTATATGAAGGATGGCCTTATGCCTATCCCATGCATGCTTAAACCCCTTCACTGTATTTGCAGCTACCACTTCTGCAGGAAGGCTATTCCATGCATCCACTACTCTCTCAGTAAAGTAATACTTCCTTATATTACTTTTAAACCTTTGCCCCTCTAATTTAAAACTGTGTCCTCTTGTGGTAGTTTTTCTTCTTTTAAATATGCTCTCCTCCTTTACCGAGTTGATTCCCTTTATGTATTTAAAAGTTTCTATCATATCCCCTCTGTCTCTTCTTTCTTCCAAGCTATACATATTAAGGTCCTTTAACCTTTCCTGGTAAGTTTTATCCTGCAATCCATGTACTAGTTTAGTAGCTCTTCTCTGAACTCTCTCTAGAGTATCTATATCCTTCTGGAGATATGGCCTCCAGTACTGCGCACAATACTCCAGATGAGGTCTCACCAGTGTTCTGTACAGCGGCATAAGCACTTCACTCTTTCTATTGCTTATACCTCTCCCTATACATCCAAGCATTCTGCTGGCATTTCGTGCTGCTCTATTACATTGTCTTCCCACCTTTAAGTCTTCTGAAATAATTACTCCTAAATCCCTTTCCTCAGATACTGAGGTCAGGACTGTGTCAAATATTCTATATTCTGCCCTTGGGTTTTTACGCCCCAGGTGCATTATCTTGCACTTATCCACATTAAATTTCAGTTTCCAGAGTTCTGACCATTCTTCTAGTTTTCCTAAATCCTTTTCCATTTGGCGTTTCCCTCCAGGAACATCAACCCTGTTACATATCTTTGTGTCATCAGGACTATCTAGTCCCGCAAAGTCTGCGCCACTTTGGTACTCTTGCATTTCTTCCCTCCCCTCCCCCATTTCTGTCTTGATCATACAGATAGGTTGCGAGTAGGGGAGGCATATTGTACCCTTTACCCCTGTCCCCGACGAGTTGTGGGGTTTGCCATAGGCAACTACCTATAGTTCCTTTATCATAGGATATATATAGTATCCTTTTACTCTCCAACAAAACGCGTAGGGACACAGAGTATTCATCTATACTAGTGTATGAGATATTATACATCTATCCACACTAGCACTTAATCCCCCTCCCTCTTTTTTATTGGCTGACCCAGGCCATTGGAGCCCCATAGGGTCTTCTTCCCTGTCCTCACAGGGCTATCTAGGGTCACTGTTCTTAGGGCTAGGTTCCGGACGGGGCCACCCCTTGCGGGATTGGACCCCGTATTAGCAGGCACTTTAGGGCAGCTTTAGGCCAAGTAGGGCAACACCAGGGACAGTTTCTTCCCTGTGGCCCTCCTGCACAAAGTGACCACCATTGGGGGACGCATCCAGACATGTGAACATCTCCCCTAAGGGCACTGGACCGGCCGGTCCTCTTGCCCATCCACCGGTAAGACCTACCCTTATTCTTGCCTCCCTGGCATGTTTATAGACCACGGCACAAGCCACGGTCATCAGTATCATTGCTATCTTGCTTACGTTTACTGGTCAAGTACTCACGTCCCGCTCTATCCCGGGACGTGCCTGTTCATTTGACCATTGGTTGTACCTGTCACATCAGGTCCCCTGTTCTTTTGTGTCTATGTTTTGTTTGTCAGGTAGGGGTCCATTTCCCAGTCGGGATTCATAACTATCCTATTAAAAGTTAGGTTTTAAAACGTCACTACCCATTTTTTTACATTTTTTCTCCATATAAGGAGGCCAGTACTCGTTGGGAATGTGATAGCTGGTGCCCATTTAAGACTTTGGGGCCTTTCTAAAATGAATTAATTGAGTGATGGAAAATCTAAGGATTTAAACACTGGTCCTGACATTACAATATTAGTACCTGGCAGTGTAGGGCATGATGAGTAGATGTCCGTGCACTAAGTTTTTTTCGGATACGCTGCTCCGTTCCCCCGCTGTGTCCCCTGTTCTCATTTGCCGCCCTGTACGCTAATTAATATCACTGGTGCAGGGAGGAGGACACGGCCGTGTTTCTCAAAGGGCATCTCCTTCTTCCAGGCTGTGAGCTGCCCAATTACAGCAGAGTGCGTCACAGCCAGGGAGAAAAAGAAGGTCACTTTCTCAGTTGGGCACCTCACAGCCAGGGAACCACCCCTTGAACCTCACAGCCAGGGAGACACCCCTTGAGAAACACGGCCATCTCCTCCTCCCTGTACCGATGCTATTAATTAGCATACAGGGCGGCAAAAGAGAACTGGAGGCACAGCGGGGGAACAGAGAAGCGTATCAACTGATCATGCCCTACACTGCTAGGTACTAATATTGTAACGTCAGGACCAGTGATGTTACAATAATGTTCAAGAATGTTGCATGGTGGAATGATTCCTATTGGAAGATGACAGCTCACAGCAACAATGCAAAAATACAACTGCATCACGCCCAACAGCACACCCAAGGGTATAATAAAATTTACCTTGCCTCCTGACTTTTACATCACCATGACTCAAGTTTGGAAGACCAGTGACAAGGTCAAGCAAGAAGTGAAACCTCTCTGAAAATGAACTTGTTGTTCATCATCTAATTCTGTACAATAAAAGGGCACAATACAATACATGGCAAGCTTGCTATTTATTATTGCACTTAGCAGTGCAGAGGGTTACGCTAAATTATGAATGACTATACAATTAAACTGTGCTGCCGAAATATAACCTCAAACTGTGTTCAGCTACCGCTGGTGACAGAAAGTCAAGGTTTTTAAATGTCTATGTAAAAAACCCCGCCGCCCCGGTAAGTCACGAAAAGTAAATCACACAAGTCACACAATGAAAACACATGCTGAGCAAACTTCATCGGTACAAAATTATCCGCCGTTGATGAGATGGAAAAAGGTAATTTGCAACAATTAGTTACTGCAATATGACACGCCAAAAGTCAAGCACACATTGCTGACTCGCTTTCCCGTGTCAAATAGCACAATAATAGCTGTAACGCTCCTATTTTCTGAGAATTCATCTGCTTCGAAAGAGACGAGCGAGCTTTAATATTTAATTTGGATGGGGAAAGTAAGTTTGTGTGCCACTGACAGAGTAAACCCTTCATGGGATTACTATATTATGATAAATAGACCTTCGGCCCGGGAGACCTGATTTCTAGGTAATGGCTTTTAGCCTTTTGTATAGCCCTTCCAGCATGAGCATGGCATTTCATAGAAGTCTAATTTACAGAGCAGAAATGCTCTATTTGGTTGAGTCACTGGGTGGTCCACAGATATAGCAGGTGGCGTCCTGTCAGTTGTACAAGAAGTGCTATGAAGTGTCAGACTAAGGCTGCGCTCACATGGGCGAGATTTCCGCGCGGGTGCAATGCGGTAGGTGAACGTATTGCACCCGCACTGAATCCCGACCCATTCATTTCAATGGGGCTGTTCAGATGAGCGGTGATTTTCACGCATCACTTGTGCGTTGCGTGAAAATCGCAGCATGCTCTATATTCTGCGTTTTTCACGCAATGCAGGCCCCATAGAAGTGAATGGGGTTGCATGAAAATCGCAAGCATCCGCAAGCAAGTGCGGATGCGGTGCGATTTTCACGCACGGTTGCTAGGAGACGATCGGGATGGAGACCCGATTATTATTATTTTCCCTTATAACTTGGTTATAAGGGAAAATAATAGCATTCTGAATACAGAATGCATAGTAAACTAGCGCTGGAGGGGTTAAAAAATAAATAAATAATAATTTAACTCACCTTAGTCCACTTGATCGCGTAGCCGGCATCTCCTTCTGTCTCCTTTGCTGAACAGGACCTGTGGTGAGCATTAATTACAGGTAAAGGACCTTTGGTGACGTCACTCCGGTCATCACATGATCCATCACATGATCTTTTACCATGGTGATGGATCATGTGATGACCGGAGTGACGTCACCAAAGGTCCTTTACCTGTAATTAATGCTCACCACAGGTCCTGTTCAGCAAAGGAGACAGAAGGAGATGCCAGCTACGCGATCAAGTGGACTAAGGTGAGTTAAATTATTATAAAAAAAATTTAACCCCTCCAGCGCTAGTTTACTATGCATTCTGTATTCAGAATGCTATTATTTCCCCTTATAACTATGTTATAAGGGGAAATAATACAATCTACAGAGCACCGATCCCAAGCCCGAACTTCTGTGAAAAAGTTCGGGTTTGGGTACCAAACATGCGCGATTTTTCTCACGCGAGTGCAAAACGCATTACAATGTTTTGCACTCGCGCGGAAAAATCGCAGTTGTTCCCGCAACGCACCCACACATTTTCCCGCAACGCCCGTGTGAACCCAGCCTAAGGCTACTTCCACACTCGCGTTTGTTGCGGATCCGTCATGGATCTGCACAAACGCTTCCGTTCAGATAATACAACCGCATGCATCCGTTCAGAACGTATCCGTTTGTATTATCTGTAACATAGCCAAAACGGATCCGTCTTGACCACCATTGAAAGTCAATGGAGGACGGAACCGTTTTCTATTGTGCCAGATTATGTCAGTGAAAACGGATCCGTCCCCATTGACTTACATTGTGTGTCAGGACGGTTCCGTTTGCCTCCGCATCGTCAGGCGGACACCAAAACGCTGCAAGCAGCGTTTTGGTGTCCGCCTCCAGAGCGGAAGGGAGGCGGAACGGAGGCAAACTGATGCATTCTGAGCGGATCCTTCTCCATTCAGAATGCATTAGGGCAAAACTGATCCGTTTTGGACCGCTTGTGAGAGCCCTGAAACGGATCTCACAAACGGAAACCAAAACGCCAGTGTGAAAGTAGCCTAAAGCACAACATGCAGATATAAAAATTTTCAGATAAAAATCACAAAAAGCACTAATAAGTTTATGCTCTCATCCCTGTTTAGAAAAAAAATGACAGCTGTAAAGTGACCTATTTCTATAGTGACAATATAGTTTTAATTGACACTAGTTTCTTTAGAGCAGGGATCAGGAACCTTTGGCACTCCAGCTGCTGTGAAACTACAACTCCCAGCATGCACACTTACTCGGCTGTTATTGTATCTCCCATAGAAGTGAAAGGAGGATTTTGGGAGTTGTAGTTTCATAACAGCTGGAGTGCCAGAGGTTGCTCATCCTTGCTTTAGAGGGAAAGTGTCACCAAGTTGCATTACAAGCAGCATGCTACATGGTACAGTATAAAGCAGGAGGAGCTCGGCAGATCGATATATAGATATATAGTATAGCTTTATGGAAAATGATTCAGTATATCTTGTAATTTATTCATTTAAAATAGTCATGTGGGTGGTCTTATCAGTATCTTATCAGTCTAACTGCATGAGTAAGTGTAGAGAGTTAAGGGCTCATGCACACAAACGTATTTTTTTGTCCGTGTCCTTTCTGGGTATTTTTTGCTGCCTGTATACAGAGCCATTCATTTCAATGGGGCTGCAAAAAACCCCGGAAATGACCCTGTGTGCATTCCGTATCTGCATGTCCACAACTTCGTTCTGCAAAAAATAGAACATCCTATTCTTGGCCGTTTTGTGGACAAGGACAGGAATTGTTACAATGGATCTGCAAAAAATGGATGTAATACAGAGGTCACACGGATGTCATCCGTTTTTTTTTGCGGATCCGTGTAGACAGCAAAATACATATGGTCGTGAACATGAGTCCTAACTGTCAAGCAGTAAGTAGACCTGCCACATGACTCCTCTGCATAGAAAGAACAGAAGTTTAAATGAATAAATGACATGTTTTACTGAATTTTTCCCCATAAAACTACATATCAATCTGCTAATCTTCTCCTGCTCTGTAATATTCTGCCTTAAAGGGGTTGTGTCACTTCAGAAAATGCGGTTTATCATGTAGACAAAGTTAATACAAGGCACTTACTAATGTATTCTTATTAAAGGGGTTCTCCAGGAATTAAGAAAATGAAAATACTTAAATATTACTTCATTAAGTGTTCTTGCATGGGAAGACCACTTACTGTTATCTCACATATATATTCTTATTATTATAGCCAAATTTACCACCCTAACTCCTCCAACAGTTTTTACACAACATAGACAGTAATATTGGTTTATATTTTGGCCAAAGCATAGTAAGCCACTCACCGCGTCAAGGTCGTCTCATGAGTGGTCCCTAACTCTTGTTCCTACCTGTTCATGGGCCATGACAGCCACATAAAATCCAGGGAATGCAGGTCAGCATGCAAGCCAAGTACACTTTGCTTGTAACCCCGTCCGGTGCCATTACAGCTTTCATCGGATCCAGGGATGCAAGTACCAACATGCATGCTGAACCCACCATATACGTCTCCTGGAGCCAGATGGCTAATGGTAGGTTCTATATAAGCAGACTTTTTTTATACTGACTTTAAAACCAGCCTCCAGGACAGATTAACTGGTCAGGTGTGCTTGACTCAAAGGAGATCGCCACGCCTCCAATATATGCTACAAAGAAAAAAATAGGAAGTTTGAGTCAGCACAACCTGCCTGCAGGTGCACATCACTATGGCGAAATACATACACAAACGGAAAATGCAAATGTGATCGCACACTGCATCCAGCACTCTGCCCTCCATGCTGGATGAGACATTGGTTTATATTTTGGCCAAATCTGTCCTGGAGGCTGGTTTTAAAGTCAGTATAAAACTGAGTCTGCTTATATAGAACCTACCATTAGCCATCTGGCTCCAGGAGAAGTATATGGTGGGTTCAGCATGCATGTTGGTACTTGCATCCCTGGATCCGATGAAAGCTGTAATGGCACCGGACGGGGTTACAAGCAAAGTGTACTTGGCTTGCATGCTGACCTGCATTCCCTGGATTTTATGTGGCTGTCATGGCCCATGAACAGGTAGGAACAAGAGTTAGGGACCACTCATGAGACAGCCTTGACGCGGTGAGTGGCTTACTATGCTTTGGCCAAAATATAAACCAATGTCTCATCCAGCATGGAGGGCAGAGTGCTGGATGCAGTGTGCGATCACATTTGCATTTTCCGTTTGTGTATGTATTTCGCCATAGTGATGTGCACCTGCAGGCAGGTTGTGCTGACTCAAACTTCCTATTTTTTTCTTTGTAGCATATATTGGAGGCGTGGCGATCTCCTTTGAGTCAAGCACACCTGACCAGTTAATCTGTCCTGGAGGCTGGTTTTAAAGTCAGTATAAAACTGAGTCTGCTTATATAGAACCTACCATTAGCCATCTGGCTCCAGGAGAAGTATATGGTGGGTTCAGCATGCATGTTGGTACTTGCATCCCTGGATCCGATGAAAGCTGTAATGGCACCGGACGGGGTTACAAGCAAAGTGTACTTGGCTTGCATGCTGACCTGCATTCCCTGGATTTTATGTGGCTGTCATGGCCCATGAACAGGTAGGAACAAGAGTTAGGGACCACTCATGAGACGACCTTGACGCGGTGAGTGGCTTACTATGCTTTGGCCAAAATATAAACCAATGTCTCATCCAGCATGGAGGGCAGAGTGCTGGATGCAGTGTGCGATCACATTTGCATTTTCCGTTTGTGTATGTATTTCGCCATAGTGATGTGCACCTGCAGGCAGGTTGTGCTGACTCAAACTTCCTATTTTTTTCTTTATAGACAGTAATATACCGAAACGTGCAGATTGTTCTCGATTGGTGTGCTATTACTTTGTGGAACGTTTCGCCAAATGGTTCACGGAATATCTGCATTTTTGTAGCAAAATTGGTCCCATAGGAATAAATGGCGGAATTTTTAAAACTAGAGTGGAGCTGACAAAAGCTCTAGTGTGAGCTTAAAAATCAGGACATGATTTCTAAACTGACACCATTCCCTCATTTTCAAGCCCACCTACACAAATCTTATATCAAATCGTTCAGCTATCCCTGCTGCCACTAAAAATGGCTAAGCCATAGTCCTGATAGTTTTCACAATATGACCATTTGTCTGCAACTCACGCCGCCCTTTGACATTCATTGAAACTCCACTCTAGCCACCTCAAATTTGAAGGGCAATTTCTAAACTGCGACTGTGCCTTCATTTGTAATATTTCAGAGACATACTATGCATCAAAATGTAGGTCTGGGTCTTGTAATTCTCACAATACAAAGCACTTCGCTGTAGGATTTATAATTTTTAAACTACAACCGTTTGAAGATGGCAACCGCCAGTGAAGTGAACAAGTTGGAGCAGTTTGTTTTTAACCGCTCTTCTCTGCTCTTGCTGTAGAGTGAGTTGCCATAGGAACCTAGGTGTGTGAGCAGTCGGCAGAGTGACAAAAGCTAGAGTGTGAACTGAAAAATCAGGACATGATTTCTAAACTGCCACCACTCCCTCATTTTCAAGCCCACCTACACAAATCGGCTGCTAATGTTTTTTTATAAATGTATGTTTTAATGTAACTGTGAAGCACTTTAGGCAACAACATTGCAATTAAATGTGCTATATAAATAAATAAAAGTTGAAATGCATTTCTCACTCTATCAAGCTTGCCATGTGCAATGTGCACTTTTTAAATTTCATCAATCAATTGGTTAGTGTAATGTTTACTATCTTTACTAACTCCAAACACTCCACACAGTTACTCTGCCCACTCCACACAGTTACTCTGCCCAGTCCAACCTTTCCACAGTTACTCCAGCCACTCCAACCACACAACAGTTACTCAAGCCACTCCACCCAGTTACTCCGCCCACTCCAGTTGTAGACTACTGGTGGAGGCAAGAACACTTTACACAATTTCCCCAGAAATTGTAGTTTTTCTAGTTATAAATATATTCCCAAACACCTTTCATTAGCTATAATGGCTTGTTTTGTCCGGGGAGCAATCATTATTAAAAATAAAATCGCCTCCGTCCTACTAGTCCACACAAAACCTGTCCTAATTATCCAGGAGGACAAGTTAAAGAGCTGCGCCATCTTCCTGTCTAAGGGCCCTTTCACACTTGCGTTGTCCGGATCCGGCGTGTACTCCATTTGCCGGAATTACACGCCGGATCCGGAAAAACGCAAGTGAACTGAAAGCATTTGAAGACGGATCCGTCTTCAAAATGCGTTCAGTGTTACTATGGCACCCAGGACGCTATTAAAGTCCTGGCTGCCATAGTAGTAGTGGGGAGCAGTATACTTACAGTCCGTGCGGCTCCCGGGGCGCTCCAGAATGACGTCAGAGCGCCCCATGCGCATGGATGACGTGATCCATGCGACACGTCATCCATGAGCGTGGGGCGCCCTGACGTCACTCTGGTGCGCCCGGGGAGCCGCACGGACGGTAAGTATACTGCTCCCCCGCTCCCCACTACACTTTACCATGGCTGCCAGGACTTTAGCGTCTTGGCAGCCATGGTAACCATTCAGAGAAAGCTAAACGTCGGATCCGGCAATGCGCCGAAACGACGTTTAGCTTAAGGCCGGATCCGGATTAATGCCTTTCAATGGGCATTAATTCCGGATCCGGCCTTGCGGCAAGTGTTCAGGATTTTTGGCCGGAGCAAAAAGCGCAGCATGCTGCGGTATTTTCTTCGGCCAAAAAACGTTCCGTTCCGGAACTGAAGGCATCCTGATGCATCCTGAACGGATTTCTCTCCATTCAGAATGCATGGGGATAATCCTGATCAGGATTCTTCCGGCATAGAGCCCCGACGACGGAACTCTATGCCGGAAGAAAAGAACGCAAGTGTGAAAGAGCCCTTACTTGTCAGGGATTATGATCCTGAATACAGTTTAATATGATCTTCTGCTAAGTTTCTGTAGGAATGTAGTTCATGAGGAGACATGAAGTACAGAGAGGATGGTATGAGCAGCACTACTTGTATGCAGTCTCCATTACCACAGCTCCACATTACCACAGTCTGTCCTGTCCATCATCTCTGTACTTCATGTCTCCTCATTAACTCCATTCCCCAGAGATTCAGCTGAAGATCTTATCAGCTTTATTCAGGACCACAACCCCTGACAAGCAGAGCAGAGAGGAGGATGAGGCAGCTCTTTAACTCAGTATTGTAAAGTAACTTGTCCTGGTGTGTGATTAGGACAGGTTTTGTGTGAGCTAATAGGACGGCGGACATTTTATTTTTTCTAATGATTGCTCCCTAGACAAAATAAACCATTATAGCTAATGAAAGGTGTGTGGGAATATATTTATACTAAATTAATATTTAAGTATTTTCATTTTCTTAATTCCCGGAGAACCCTTTTAACCATATTGCTCCCTTTGCTGGCTTGATTCATTTTTCCATCACATTATGCACTGTTTGTTTCCATGGTTAGGACCACCCTGTAATCCATTAGTGGTGGTAGTGCTTGTGTAACATCCTGAAGTATGTCACTAAATGTCTTCCACCCTGCTTCATAATGTTAAGTGTGAATGTATTGTCATATAGTGCCAATGCCAATATATATATATTTCTATGCCTGTATATATATATATATATATATATATATATATGCTGTAGTTCTCAATGTACACCAGCAGGTGGCAGCAGTATGTAGCAGACCCAAGCCAGTTAGTATACCTAGACTGGAATAGTTCATTCCAGGCTAGCCTCCCCTTTCTGAGGAGGAGTGGAATGTTCCCACATCCTACTTCAGGGGGAGGAAGGAAAGTTCTAGTGAGAGTAACCAGCCCCCCTGCTGGGGAAGGCTGTGTTAGTAGGAGCTCCCAGAAACAGGGATCGCAACCTTGAATCCAAGCCTCGGCTGAGGCCCAAGATCAACCTTCCCAGCCTGAGTCCTCTACCTCAGCTGTGGACAAAGAAAGCAGCCATATACAGCACTATAGATCTCCCGGAAGACGACACCATACCCTTCTAGCAGTCCTGTAAGTACAGATCCAAAGACAAAGAGAAGCTAAGTACCTCATCAGCTAGTCAGGCCCAAACCAAGCAGACTAAAGACAGAGCAGAAGATAGATACCTGACAGATTCTACTAGGCGTATGTACAAGAAGCAGAATATATATAAATTCCTGCCACATATTGCCAATACCTGCTGGGATCCTACACTATTGGTGTACCTGTATGGATCAAAGCTGCAAACCACCAAGTAAACACAAGTTGGACCCTATTTTCTGTGTGGATTTCGATTATTCCTCAATTACTCCTGCTAACCACACTCAATTTATTGCATGTGAGCCAGGATACAGGAGTCCAGCCGTACCAAGTTAGGAGACACCGTTGACACTACCATATCTACTATACAGAGATATTATCCCCCTATGGCATTCCTCACCTGGTACGTGAGCTATAACATCTTAAAGGGCCCTGCTACAGTACCTGCGCAAGCTGCAATTGGCGTCACAAACTCAAAACCATTAATATTGCGCCAGTGTGCAATTGCCCCAATCTGCACTTGCACAATATAGGAAAAAGGGATGGAATTTCTGGTGGCTGGGACAGCGAGAGCGTGCATAGGTACACATGTGCAGCAGCTCCCGTCCCTGCCACCTGGAAACGAGCAGTGTAAAATTCAATGGAAAATCCCACCTTTAGGATCCCAATCTATTGGGTGACTGACCTCATTCTGACAGGCATGAGCCACATCCTGCAGCTGACAGAATGAAGAGACTCCAGTGAAGTCTATGAGAGTTATGGAAACAACCCAACAAGCTTGTATCATCACCAGTCCATTCAGCCCAACAGCCACCTTGGCTTGAAGAATAGGGGTTCGGTCCTCCTGTTCTTTAAATAAGTGGCACCTCCACCTATTAGACATTTATGGTACAGCCTCTTGACTGCACTTGGGGACACTAAGGGTCCCTTTACACAGGCCAGTACAAAGGGTAATGAACCATTTGTTCATGATCATCACCTGCTTGTACAACTGCATTTACATGCAGCAATCAACATCTCTGTATAGGAATGAATGATTGTTACTACGATCGTTCAACCATATACAGATTAACTGCCTATTGGAAGCACATCCCTTTTTACACAGAGCAATGTGTTACTGTCAAAAGATGATTTTATGTGCCGCATAAACGATCACATCATCCAACAAATGAGCATTTTACTGGTTTGTTAGGTGATTAGTGGCACATTTACTGGAGTCAATTATCATTTTTTAACAAGTGTTTGTAAGAATGTTCATTCCCCATAATTGGCCCCATAATCTGCCCATGAAAAAGAACCCTAAGGCTGGCATAGTTAGAGAGAAATGGTGTCCATCACTGTGATGGTACAGTTGGTTTTGGTGACAATATATAATGACATGGCACATAGAGGGGGTTTCTGAGTGGGGAACCCAATCAATGATGTCCATATGCCCCCATAAAGCATATGGACAAGGTTTGTCATTATGATTCAACCCCTTTAGGGTTAATTGCTCCATGTATATGATGAAATATGATCTGCCTGCAAATTTGCCAGAATAGTAACTGCAAAATTGCAGCTGAACTAGAAACAAAAATAATTGCAGTTTACAACCTATGCTTGTTTTCAAGCATTTAATACTGTGCAATACTGTACTGTGCATAAATCAATATATATCTGTCAAATAATAGCGAGAATAGGTCATTGTTCTGTAAATCTCAAGGGAAGTTAGCAAGCCAAGAATCTGAAATGTACTTATATACTGTACAGTATAATTGAGATACTGTTCAAACCAGCATCTAAGGTAATTACGATAATACGTTCCTAAGAGTTGTGCATTGCAGCTGAATGTATTGGTGCCATATAGATGAAAGACAGTACAACTTATTACAGATGTCACGTGACATTAGACACTTTGTGAATATCTACTTTTAGGGAGGATCTGTTAGACATACAAGTTGGGGCCTACATCCCATAAGTCAAAGTCACAGTCACCTGAGAGGAGCTGAACCAAAATCCCTAATGTTTTCTGGAAATGGGCTTAAGGTGTAACGACACTTTAAAGGGGTTGTCCCACCATAAAAATGTATCCCTTAGCCACAGGACAGGGAATAAGTATCAGATAGTTGGGGGTCTGACCACTGGGTCCCTTATAGAATGAGCCCCTGTAGTGAACAAAAACTCGGATGTCTCACATAGTTGAATGGAGTGGCAGTGTGCATGCTTGACACCCGCTTCATTAACTCTGTCTCCTCATTGTTGTGATCAGTGGTGGTCAAAGTGGTCAGGCTCCCACCAATTAGATACTAATCCAGCATACCTCCATGTTTTAAGTTTGACAGCAGTTAATCCTAACTTAAACTCTACTTCAAGTTCATACTAATTGGGGTACAGGAATCAGACATGGGAACTTATCATAGCATTCACAATGGAGATGTGAACGCTTTCACTGTTCCTGAAGAACTCATATGGAAGAAGGCAGGAGGTCACCATTTAATTCATTATCCTGCCATTCTGATGAAATTAAAACTGATCAAAAACATGATCTGTCTAGTTGGATGGTCTTAATCATTCCATCTGGTGGACACAATCAAACTCTGTCAAGTGTTCATAGAAAGCGATAGTGATTATTTTTGTATGTAGAAAGGTGCTGCTTGTTACCTGATGAACAAGCAAAACTCTTGTTCATCTGGCAATATGCTCGTTTTGGCAGACACATAAATCGTCGTTTCCCGGCAGAAGATCATGCTGTCTAAACACATTCTGCTGCTGGCAAACAATGATTATGTATGGGGACGAGTGATGGTACTAGTGATCACTCCTCCACATACAGTGGAGGAGATTGCTGCATGTAAATTCAGCTTTCTTCTTCACGGATGAGCAGGCAATTGTCAGGAAAGCATGCTTCCTTCCCAACAATCACCTGCTAAATTTTCCCGTATCAAAACCAGTTGGAGCTGCCAATAAATGCTCACGTACATCAGACACACCCTCAAGTAAATTAGATTGAATTTGGGGGTGGACTATCTGTCCCTGAATTAGTAAGCCCAAGCTTTGTGCCCAGAGTCAGACTGGTTTAACAGAGTACCAGAGGATTCTCCAGTATACCAAGCTTGGACATGATAATGGACCTCTAATAAATAAGGGCCCCATAGGCCAACTTGAGCTGACTTGATATACCATATATGCATATGGTCCTACCATCATCTAACCAGGAAAGCACAAATTAATCCTACTGCTTTTCATTGATTTTCATAGAATGTAGAGTAGTGTTAAGTATTGTCATAAGTTTTCTGCCAGATAACAAAGGGCCCACATACTTTTCGTGCACATTGCAGTCTGTGTGTGAACCAGATATCCTATCAAAGAGGTTGTCCAAAATTTTGATATTGATGACCTATCCTCACAATAGGTCATCAATATCAGATCGATGGGGGTCTAACTCCAGATACCCCATCAGTCAGCTGCTTGAAGAGGCTGCAGCATTCCAGTGCCGTGGCCTCTTCTCATATTTACCAGGAATGTGGCCTAGGCACAGCTCAGTCCCATTGAAGTGAATAAGGCTGAGCTGCAATACCAAGCACTGCCATAATATAATGGATGGTGCTGTGCCTGGTAAGCTGCAAGGAGGCCATGGCACTCACCGAGCACTGCAGCTTCTTCAAACAGCTAATTGTCAGGGATTATGAGTGTCCTAAGGATAGATCTTCAATATCAAAATCTTAGACAACCCCTTTAAATCTTAATGATGATGCGCCCTGCATGTGCATTGATAAAAGATACTGTGGATGTGGATGTAACATCCCAGAGTTATGTTACTAAACTCTTTTACCCCGATACAACCTGTTAAGTGTATCTGCATTGTCATCCTGTGTAATTTACCATTACCATTTTCTATGCCTGTAAAATGTAATTGCTGTAATTTTCCATGTTCACCAGCAGGTGGCAGCAATGTGTCAGCAAGGCCTTAGTAAACAGTTTAGTATATCTAGACTGGAATAGTACATTCCAGTTTAGCTCCCCCCTCTCTGAGCAGAGTGGGCTCGCCCATGTGCTGCCTCATGGGGAGGAAAGGAAGTTACAGTGAGTGTGCCAGCCACCCCGGCTAGGGGAAGGCTGTGCAAGTAGGAGCTCCCAGAAATAGGGATCCCAAACCAGGATCTTGTCTCGGTTGAGACCAAAGATCTTCATTCCCAGTCTGAGCCCTACAGCCTCAACTGGTGACAAGCAAGCAGCCATCTCCAGAACTCCAGGACGAACCATTCCCTGTGAGCATAACTGTGAGTACCATCCAGAGACCAGGAGAAGCCAAATTCCTCCTCAGCTAGTCAGTCCCATACACAGCAGAAGATAGACAGAGCAGAAGATATACAGTAGATTCCTGCCATATTCTCTAGGCACATGATAGAAGCAGAAGAGATATTGATCCCTGCCACATATTGCCAATACCTGCTGGGACCCAAGACTATTGATGTATCTCATGTGGATTAATGCTGCCTCCAGTAAAGACAAGTTGAATTATATTTCAAGTCTGGATCTCATTCATTGCTACCAAGTTCCTCAATTACTCCTACTAGCAACAGTCATTTATTGCAAGTGAGCCAGGATCCAGGAGTACAGCTGTACTCAGGTAGGAGACACCGTTGACACTATACCTACTGCTATACAGAGACATTACACCACTCTGGCATTCCTAACCTGGTACGTGAGTTTCAACACCTTAAAGGGCCCTGAGACTGTACCCTGCGCATGCTGAAATTGGCGTCACGAACAAAAAACATAGACTATTATACCCATATCCGGACCCACTGCATATTTTGGCGTCTGCCTAACCGTACCACGGTCCTGCTCATTGCATGTACATGTCCTGTAGGCCCTCATACTCATTTCCTCTGGTGGGCCCAAGGATCTTCAGTCCAACACTATTCGTGCCATAACCACACCTCATGATCCATGGCCAATGCTTAATAAAATACTCACATAGCGCTCAGATGAATTATAAGCATAAAACTGGACATCTCCTTTAAGAGGTGAGCACTTTTAACAGCTTAAGCCTTTCAGTCTGTTGTCCTAGTGAGTCACAGATAGACAACATTTCTCAAGATGCCTGGTTTCTCTATAAGATACCGACATTGTATTACAGTTTAACATTTAATGGAGCATGAATGATAGAAACAGCTGCTTGCCAATTTTAGTGGCCGGATGCTCGCAGCCCAAAATGAATTTCACCAGAGTGTTTTTGGGACAAAAATGCAGGGAAAGACAGCTATGTAAAATGAACAGAAAGAGTAAATGATGTGCTACAGTCTACGGCTACACCATGCGGGCCGTGCCTTTCTGCGTAATGCTAGAACTCCTGGTGGCATAATTTGTGCTTAAATATTTTAGATTCATTTTCCCATGCACAATTAGGCTTTGAAGGTGATTTTTGCTTATTTCAGAGGAGATGTAAATAAACCTGGGGAAAAGCATAAGCCTCAGCTACAGGCCAACCATAAAGTGAATGTGTACCCATGAATACTTCATTTTTTTAAGGGACATGTCCCCTCTAGGTTTGGCCGCAGCTTTAGATCGCCATTCCGCTATCTTCAACACTGCGTCCCATTTAAATGAATGGGAAGCAGAAACCGTGCAGTCTTCACTGTCAAAATTTCACCTATAAAAAACACCAGAAAAAAGTTCTTGAGTCTTCTCTGTTAATAAATCTCTACTACTTTTTCTAAATTGTATTTGTGCATTCTGTGTTTTCCACAGTTGACAACAGAAAATGGCCACAATTACATGTACATTAAAGGGGTTCTCCAGGAAAGTTATCAATATGGCCTCCAGCAAGCCATCCTAGAATGTCACTAGCACAGATTGCCTCCACTTCCACAACTGCTTAGAGGGAGAGGTGGGGCAGGCCTCGTTATACTGTCCTCCAGCACCAGCATTGCAGTCACTTCACACTGATGAAATGCTCAGCTTGCCAGCTTACTTCATGTATGATCGCTCCTGTGTACCACCTATTGTAAAGCAGGAACTGCTTTACAGTAGATAGTCATGATGCGATCCTCTGTCATGGCTGAGCAGCCTGACAGGAATGGGGAGAAGGATCGGATACCTCCTTCCCATTCCTGTCAGGCTGTTCAGCCATGACATGAGATCACATCATGAGAGTTCCTGCTCTACAATAGTCAAGACTGGAGCAATCAGATACTCTGGCAGACTGAGCAGCCTGACCACAGGAGCACAATATAGCGAGGACACTCCCTCACCCTCGCTAAGCACCTGTAGAAGTCGAGTTCACATTCTAGGAGGAGTTACTGGAGGCCGTGTTGATAACATTCTCAGAAACCATTTAAATGGGCCAATGATTAGGAACATATGTTCATAAGAACATTCATTCAGCTGTTTATTAGTGTGGCCTAAACACTGACCCTACCAATCAACTTACAAAAAACTCACAACATTGGTTTGTCTATTGATCAGATCTTTTAGGCAACCGCTAAAATCATCGTTTGTCCCCAGAATATCTCCCTGTATAAACGTATAGTGCTCATAATGGACCCTTACTGGCAAATGACCTAGTTATGACAGGGCAGGGAATGTATTTCTGCATAGTTAAAGAGAGTTCAGGCTTCTGGGAAACCTGGGTTGTCCTTCAACATTCCTAGAAACATATGGTACTAGAGTACAGTTGAATCCAATTTTTAATGACTTGACAGAGAAGGATGGATGGATTTCCCTGTCATTGAAAAATAATTCCCATTGACAGATGATAAAAATAACGGACTACATTTTGGCAACCACAACTATTCAAGCGCCTGGAGCAGACAGAGCCATGTTGCCTGGGGTCTGCGAGTCTCTCACAGTTCAGAGTGTTGTCTATTCATACATTTAATTTCTTGTTGTCCATCAGCATTTCTCCTTGTACACAATTTAAGACTTTTGTAAGATAATGGAGAGGAGAGCTTCATATTTTCTGGTCTCCGTACATTAAATTTTCTATTCTATCCATTGTAGAATAATTATGCATTTTGTTCATTAAAGTGTAGGCCTCAACCTTGACTCTGACTGTTTCCATAGCAACCATGAAATGCTATGCAGCTATTGTGTATGTGTTTTGTGCTCTCCTCCACTCAAGGTTCTGGTTTGCTGAGTCTTTATGGTATTTTGCTGCTATAAAGTAAAAAAAAATATCAGTTTATAAAGCAAAGGTTATTGTCTTATTGTGCGAAAGCAATTGAAAACGTCAGATTACAGGCAGCACAGCTGAAGAAATAATGTATGTCCCGATGTAGCAGTGCGGTAAAGGTAGTACAGGCTTACCTGCTGTCTTGTGTAAAACCAAAATAGAAGTCTCTAAAACACAGGGAATGTGGAAACCTTCACAGTACAATCCGCCATCAACTTCCATTGGCCCTGTCAATGGCTTCCAAGCAAGTCAAGCCAAGACAATGGAAGCAAAAGTGGCCCAGCACATTATAGTTTCAGCTGAAAAAAGTTATACAATTTTCTAGTAAGTTTTCGGTGCTTATTCTTTGTGGTTTTCATGATTTCTCAAAAAAAAAAATCTGTCCTGGTCATGTGATAGACACACACGTGCAAGGTTTGTTAAAAGACATAGGTGCAGATTTACTAATCCTATAGATGGAGAAAACTTAGACCAGCTGTCTAGACCTGCACCAGATTTATCACAGGAGTTCAGGCTCAATTATATGTCTGGTGCAGGGACAGACACTTTTCTCTTTACCCGCTATTGGTTGGTTTACTTTGAGACAGATCTTTTTGCCAGAATTGTGGCACAATCTTGGCACAAAATGGCACTCCTTAGCCCCCGTTCCTTTCCACTAAGCCCCCCTGTCTAGACCTGCACCAGATTTATCACAGGAGCTCAGGCTCGATGATATATCTGGAGCAGGTACAGACACTTTTCTCTTTACCCACTATTGGTTGGATTACTTTGAGACAGATCTTTTTGCCAGATTTGTGGCACAATCTTGGCACAAAATGGCACTCCCTAGTCCCTATTCCTTTCTATTAAGCCCCTCTGTCTAGACCGGCACCAGTTTTATCACAGGAGCTCAGGCTAGATGATATATCTGGTGCAGGGACAGACACTTTTATCTTTACCCACTATTGGGTGGCTTACCTTGAGACAGATTTTGTGGCAGAATTGTGAAACAAATGGCACTCCTTAGGCCCCGTCCCATTCCGCTAAGCGCTCTTGTTGAGCATGCTGGAAAAAAGTGTAGAAACTCTAGATGCACCAAATTGCGGCAATCTGATCTAGTTTTTAGATTTTTTTGGAGCAGACACATTATTAAATCTGGACGATAGCGCTAAAAACTACTGCTACCTGCACATGGGTGCGGGTTTTCAAACAGAATTTCCTCACATATGTTAGGGTGGATTCCTCAGCTTTTTTCACTCCAAAATCCACATGTGTTGAGTAATTTGTTGCAGATTTTGTTGCGGATTTGCCCCGATTTCACCCTTTGCTAGCCACAATTTGTGCAGGTAGCCTAAAGGTTAAAGCCAGATGCTGCATTTTTTTGCTGTGGAATTGCATGCAGAAAATCCTTTGGGAATACTGCAGATGGAAAGTGAACAATATTTTTAAAACATCTCATCCACCCACTGCAGACAATTTTCGCATTGGAATCCGCTCCTAGCTTGACATGCGGTGCAGATTTAATTCTGCAGTATGTCAATTTGAGCTGCAATGCACTGGGTGAAATCTGTGTAAAATCCACAGCAAAATCAAAATGCATGCACATTTTGATGCAGATTTGTCACGTACTCTTACAGTCATGTACTTTATTATCTTATGGCCAGGACAGATTTACAGTATATTGCCTGGAAGTAAAGAATGGAATTCTTTTCCAGAACCTCATCGCCATATTCCTTTTTTCTCGATCACTGTACTACATCATCCCCAGAAAGGTCATGGACCGTCCAAGTCCGACTGGCTTTTGACTATAAAAGGCACTTCATTGCTCTGCCATGGTCTATTTTAGAAGACTCCCAGAAGATCAGATAGTTGGCATTGATGGTACGATATTACTCACTAAACGCTCCCTTTTCCCAAAGTCTCTACTATTGCTCCACCTGTCAGTGGGTAAAATCTCCTACCTTAGTGTTGTCAGATCAGATGGCCTCATTTCTAGCAATCTGTTTTGGTAAGAGATCCTCTATAAAATTCAGTTCTGCTACATCTATCAGATACAGTAATTACTTACATCATGCAGTTGTGTTTGTAATTGGCCAATGCTGTCAACAAATCTACCAGGCAGGTATAGGGTTAAAAGAAGCCATGCAGAAATAGAAGGGTGATGTACAAGACTGCTGAAATTTTACTAATTTATGCATTTCAGTAGGAGCAAAAATCAGCCATGTGCTGGCACCTTTGCTTCTTTCCGTGACAGAATATGTTCTTTCACTTGCTTATTTAGCAAACTGTAATGCTAATATTGTCCTTTCAAACCAATAATTGATTTGGAATTTGAGTGATCCAGGGAGATCCGTGAAGAGCACATCAGGGGAGCAAAATTTTGGCGCCATGAATAAATTTGAAGCTTCATCAGTCCAATTTAATGCTTACTGCTGCTTGGTACTGTCTCACGTACTCAGTGGTTAAGCTTGTTGGTTTATTGTTATCGTCATGTATTAATTATTACATCAGGGACACTGGCCAGCCAGCTTGGAAAATGAAAGCTGCCAGTGATATGAACAGAATGGATTTGCAGTATCGATCATCTCTGGAACAAGGTGAATGCATTAGTATAAGGGCTCATTCAGACGGCCGTATGCTGTCCGCAAAAATACTGAATGCTATCCATTTTTTTTGCGGATCCGCAAAAAAAATGAAACATGTCCTATACTTGTCCGTGAAAATCAGGACATGGCCCCATTGAAGTCTATGGGTCCGCAAAAATACTGAATGCTATCCGTTTTTTTTGCAGACCCGTTTTTTTGCGGATCCGCAAAAAAACGGATAGCATTCAGTATTTTTGCGGACAGCATACGGCCGTCTGAATGAGCCCTAATGATGAGGATTCGAAGGGATCTCATAAAAAAATTATACGGGTTTGTAGAAATAAATAAAATGTCTGAGCGTGAGATACATTTATAAAAAATCATAACAAATGTTTTATCTGTATGAAATAAGCTCCCAAGCTCCCCCTGGTGGTGGCTGCAGACTGCCAGAATGTTATTTAACCCCTTGAAGACGAAGCCTCATTTTTCAAATCTGATGTGTCACTTTACGTGGTGATAACTTTTGAATTGTTTTCTTACTTTTCCAAGTCATTCTGAGACTGTTTTATTTTGGAATCATAGTACTTTATGTTAGTGGTAAATTTCGGTCAACATATTTTGTTTTTATTAATAAATAATATCTAAATTTACTGAAAATGTAACAAAATTTGCAATTTCTCAAATTTTCATTTTTCTACTTTCAAGACAGTCGTATCTCACAAATAGTTAATAACTAATATACAACATGTCTACTTAATGTTGGCATCATTGTTCAATGTTCATGCGCTTGGAAAAGGAGAGTGCAAGGACATTGCAGGGACACTGTAGGAAGAGATTTTGGACACTGTATGGAGAGCATAGGGAGACTGCAGTGACAGTGCAGGTTGAGTGTAATCGCCACATGCATCTTGTTGACCTGCTGCCACAATCCCACTTAATCTGCTAGTGGAATTAAAATGTGATATTTTTATAGAGCAGGTCGATACCTAATATGTCTATTTTTTTATTTTATTTTGGATTTACACAATAAAAAAAGTTTGAAAAAAAATCATGTTTTTGTGTTTCCATTTTCTGAAAGCCATTTTTTTTATTTTTTAGGCAATTGTCTTAGGTAGAGTCTCATTTTTTGCTGGAAGAGATGATGGTTTGATTGGAACCATTTTGGGGCACATTAATTTTTTATCGCTTTATATTACACTTTTTGTAATGTAAGGTGATATAAAATGGCTTTTTTGGCACATTTTTTATTTTTATTTTTTTACGGCGTTCACTAGATGGGTTGGATCAAATGCTATTTTTATAGAACAGGTTGTTACGGACACAGTGATGCCTAATATGTGCATTTTTTTTTTATTTCCATAATAAAAACATTTTTTAAACGAAACAAAATAATGTTTTAATGTCTCTATTTTCTGAAAGCCATATTTTTTTATTTTTTGGATGATTGTCCAATGTAGGGGCTAATTTTTTTTTGCGGGATGAGATGATGGTTCGATTGGTACCATTTTAGGGCACATATGACTTTTTGATCGCTTGGTATTATACTTTTTGTGTTGTAAGGTGATTGCATTTTTGACATGGTTTTTGTTTTTATATTTTTTACGGAATTCACCAGACGGGTTAGCACATGTGATATTTTTATAGAGCAGGTTGTTACGGACACGGCGATACCTAATATGTCTGTTTTTTCTTTATATATTTTGGTTTTACACCATAAGAGCATTTTTGAAACAAAAAAATCATGTTTTAGGGTGCTAAAACCTGGGATCTTTTAATCCCTTGTCCTATTCACCCTAATCGCCATTAGTAACATAGTAACATAGTACATAAGGCCGAAAAAAGACATTTGTCCATCCAGTTCGGCCTGTCATCCTACAAGTTGATCCAGAGGAAGGCAAAAAAAAAAACCCTGTGAGGTAGAAGCCAATTTTCCTCACTTTAGGGGAATAAAAATTCCTTCCCGACTCCAATCAGGCAATCAGAATAACTCCCTGGATCAACAACCCCTCTCTAGTAGCTATAGCCTGTAATATTATTACACTCCAGAAATACATCCAGGCCCCTCTTGAATTCCTTTATTGTACTCACCATTACCACCTCCTCAGGCAGAGAGTTCCATAGTCTCACTGCTCTTACCGTAAAGAACCCTTTTCTATGTTTGTGTACAAACCTTCTTTCCTCCAAACGCAGAGGATGTCCCCTCGTCACAGTCACAGTCCTGGGGATAAATAGATGATGGGATAGATCTCTGTACTGCCCCCTGATATATTTATACATAGTAATTAGATCTCCCCTCAGTCGTCTTTTTTCTAACGTGAATAACCCTAATTTTGATAATCTTTCAGGGTACTGTAGTTGCCCCATTCCAGTTATTACTTTAGTTGCCCTCCTCTGGACCCTCTCCAGCTCTGCTATGTCTGCCTTGTTTACAGGAGCCCAGAACTGTACACAGTACTCCATGTGTGGTCTGACCAGTGATTTGTAAAGTAGTAGGAATATGTTCTCATCACGGGCATCTATGCCCCTTTTGATGCAACCCATTATCTTGTTGGCCTTGGCAGCAGCTGCCTGACACTGTTTTTTGCAGCTTAGTTTGCTGTTTATTAAAATTCCTAGATCCTTTTCCATGTCAGTGTTACCGAGTGTTTTACCATTTAGTATGTACGGGTGACTTGCATTATTCCTTCCCATGTGCATAACTTTACATTTGTCAGTGTTAAACCTCATCTGCCACTTATCTGCCCAAGCCTCCAATCTATCCAGATCCCTCTGTAGTAGTATACTGTCCTCTTCAGTGTTAATTACTTTACACAGTTTAGTGTCATCTGCGAAAATTGATATTTTACTATGCAAGCCTTCTACAAGATCATTAATAAATATATTGAAGAGAATAGGGCCCAATACTGACCCCTAAGGTACTCCACTAGTGACAGTGACCCAATCTGAGTATGTACCGTTAATAACCACCCTCTGTTTTCTATCATTGAGCCAGTTACTTACCCACTTACAGACGTTTTCTCCGAGTCCGAGCATTCTCATTTTATATACTAACCTTTTATGAGGTACAGTGTCGAATGCTTTGGAGAAGTCCAGATACACGACATCCATTGATTCGCCGCTGTCAAGTCTAGAACTTACCTCCTCATAGAAACTGATTCAATTAGTTTGACATGACCGATCCCTCACGAAGCCATGCTGATATGGCGTTATTTGCTTATTTCCGTTAAGATGCTCTAACATAGCATCTCTCAGCCATTCCCCATCATTGCGGCTGGGTGTGTGCTGTATGATACAGTCAGCACCTGCTGCGTATGGAGCGGGTTCAATGCAACAGCCTGCTCCATGCATTCCCTCAGCCACCATGACTTATTCGTATGTCTGATTTATAGCGATTCGTGACAAATTAATACGTAACGAATCTAATTTCTTGTCGAAGTCTGGCTAATCGACAGAATAGAATTTTTTAAAACTTAGCTTTAGCTCATCACTAGTGTTTACCATACATTATATATGATAACTTTATTCTTCAGTTTGAAATAATTATGGCGATACCAAACGTATAGTTTTTTTCATGTTTTACTACTTTTGAATAATTAAATCACTTTTTAATTAACCCCTTCGCTACCAGCGCCATACATATATGGTACTGGTGTGGTATTTAAACATTTTTGTTTAAACATGTTGTTTCAAAGAGCAATAATGCCAATCGTGGACATTACAGCCTTTAGATGCAGCGTTCAAGTGTGATCACGGCATCTAAAGGGCGAAAAAGGGTTAAAACCTTTCTTTCTAAAACCATTATTTCTAACAGGCTAGGTCTTTCTGAATAGACCCGGTGTTTCAGAGCTGCAATTCTTATGTTGGCCAGCAGGTGGCAGGCATAGGAGATCAGCAATTAGATAATTACTATACTCCTTATAGGAGTATAGTAATATTCTCAAAAAAAAAAAAAAAGGTTGTGAGCATTGTAGCCTCCTAGATGGGCTGCAAATTAAAAAAAATTATAATAAAAAAATAAATACAGAAATAATAAAAAATATACACATCATTGGCATCACCGAAAACACCCATACTATTAAAATATAAAAATATTTTTCCAATATGGTGAATGGCATAATGCAAAAAAGTATCAAAATGCCGATTCACCCTTTTTTTTTATAGTTTATCTTACCCTCTCCAATTTTTTTTCAAAGTCTTCATTTATTTTTTCAGTATTTAAACATGTAAAACCTACACATATGTGGTATCGTTGTAATCATACTTACCCAGAAAATAAAGTGCACAGGTCAGTTTTGCCACATAGAGAACGCGTAGGCGTAAAACTGGAGGAATTGCGTGTTTTTTTTTTTATTCCACCCCAATTTGATTTTTTTTCCCGCTTCCCACTACATTTATTACCATATTAAATTGTGGCATTAGAAAGTACAACTTGTCCTGCAAAATACAAGCCCTCAATATGTGAACGGAAAAATAAAAAAGTTATGGCTCCAAGAAGACAGGAAGAAAAATGAAAAACGGAAAAAGCTCCAGTATCCTAAGGGTTACTTTTTTTTTTTTTGCACAGTCATAGCTAAGACTCTTTAATTATTATTTTTTTTATCTGTTGAGGCAGCTGTGTGAGGGCTTGTTTTTTTTTGCAGGACTGTGAAGGCTAAATAATGTGATCTTTTTATAGATTAAGGTCACTACAGATGTGCAAAACCAATTATGTTTTTAAAAAATATTTTTTTCCTTTTTTTTCCCCTGCCACTTGGAGACTTGGACATACAATGGTCTGATCGCTGGTACAATACACTGCAATAGTTATCCATTACAATGTATTGTATCATTGCCTTTGTCACGGCCTGATAGGCTTCTGTAAATGCTAGACCCAGAGACCTTTGTCAGGCCTCCGGCTGACATAGCAGCCATCAGGACCCGGTGATCGGCTCGCAGGGGGTCAGATGGGGTACAGAGGAAGGCATCTGTAAACCACTTAGATTCCACAGTCGCTATTGATTGTGGCATTGAAGGAGTTAAACACCTAGCATTGAAGCTAGCTTTAATCTTAGCCATTGTAGCAGGGTGTCAGCCGTATGTTACAGCTGACACCCGCTACTGATGATATTGAGCCGTTGTCAGGACTATGCCGTATATGTACGGCATTCTGCGGGAACAAGTTATTTTCCATGCTGTACATTTACAGCATGATGCAAAAGGGGTTAGAGAGGACCCATCACCTATCCTTATATGTCTGCTGAACCATCATTGGTGAACCATATGTCTGCTGAACCAAGTTTGCACTAGCATGTTCCTCTGTTATTGCTCCTGGAAAGTTGTGAATAAATTGACAACTGCATGTTATCATTTTCCTGGTCAATGGAGTTTGTCTTAACATGCTTTGATACTGTCAGTACTGAAATTGTCAGAGTGTGTGTTGGCACATGCCCCATTGACAATGAAAATAGTAACTCCCAGTAGTGCATTAATTCAATTATTTTCCTGGGGATATAATGAGGAACACCACAATGAAAAACATTAAGAATTATTTTATGGGAAATACAAGTATTTACTGAAACAGAAAAGTGGGCACTCTCTAAAACTCATCCAAAAATACCCTTTTTAAATGAAAATTGGCTTAACAATCAATGATGGCTGATCACCGAAGGTCTGGCTTCAGAAACCGTGGTGACACTGCAGCTCATATAAAGTCAGAGTGCTGTAAAGCTACTTTTGTGATGATCTATCAATGTCCAGTATAGTCCTGAGAAATAGGATTCTTTACTGTAAGAGCAGTGAGACTATGGAATTTGCAGTGAGACTTTGACACGTGTTTTGCGATGGTTGATTTATTAAACAAGTTCAAGAGAGTTCTGGATGTCTTTCTTGAAAACATAACATTGCAAATGATGGATACTAGATTTCTGGAGATGGGACGGTGATCCAGATATTTAGAGTCGGGAAGGAATGTTTCCCCTAATGCAGGGCAACTGCCATTTGCCTTATAAGGGCTTTGACTTTCCTCTGGATCAACACAGTAGGATAAGTTGGATTTGATTGAAGTTTTTTTTAACCTACATCAATGTTTTTATGAGGTCTGTGTATTGAAGCTGTAATGCAGTCACAAAAATGTGGTCACATTATGGCCACCTGAAACCAACCTGAGGATAAATAGGCTTGAAACGCACACAGACTCAAAAAGATGATTGCTGCATGGAAAATTTGTATTGCATGTCAACCATTCGGGCTCAAAGCTTGTACAGAACTGTAATATGGCCATGTACATGATCCATTATGTGTTCAAGATCTACTTACTGTATTGTTAGTGGAAACTTACAGGGTTATGTGGTCTCGTTCAGTGAAGGAGTTAAGTGGTTGGTTTAAGAGAAGCAATGGACTAGCTGCTTTTGATGGTCCAAGCAGTTTGTGAATTATTCAGGGACAGAGGATGGCATTAAAATAGATGAGGTTTTCTCTGGGTTTATTCTGATTAAATGTGCTGATTATTGGGTTTTGCTTGTTAAACACTGTTAGGAGTAGGACGGAACAACACACTTAACATATAGATGATTGGGTCTTGCTATCTAGTTTCACCGTAAACCAGGTTAAATCTATGTAGAAACAAAGTGACGTCCCAGAGGGTGATTAGTGGCGGTCGATGAACTCCTAGCAATTCCGAAACCAAAGGTGTTGAGTTGCTCTGTATAGTGCATGATTCTGATTTCAGATAGAGAATTCTTGATAAACTTTGCATAAAACTGAAAAAAATGATGGCATGTTATATTGAAAGCAGTATTACCGAGATATTCTAGACTTGCTTCTAGGGAAGAATATCTCTGTAACACAGCACCAAAATAAGCACTATATAGTGGCATACACAAAGCTTAGCGTTTCGTAGTACAGAGCTACAAGGACTACATAGCTCTATACTGTAAACCTTAGTTTACTTTGTTTATGTGCCCATGGCCTAAGGGCTCCATACACTTTAGAGTATTGCTGGCTGAACCTGCTGCCAATCTAATGTGTATGGGCAGCTCCAGATTCTCCCTGGTAAAAACATTTTTCCCAGATTTTTCTCAGAAGAGATAAGCCGTGGCTTTCTCCTCTTTCCCCATTGTGTTATACATGCTCATCTGAACTTAAGAGTCCATTCACACATCCGTAGTGTATTGCGGATCCGCAATACACCCGGCCTACACCCCCATAGAACTGCCTATACTTGTCCACAATTCAACTTTATTCCAGAGCTGCGGACCGGAAGATCGGGGGCGCGCTCCAGAAATGCGGATGCGGACAGCACACTGCGTGCTGTCCGCATCCATTCCTGCCCCGTTGAGAATGAATGGGTCCGCACCTGTTCCGCAATTTGTGGAACGGATGTGGACCCATTCTACGGACGTGTGAATGGATCCTAACATGTATGTGTATGGGGGAGTCAGGAGGGACTGGCCATCGATATCTCATTGGCGGGATGTTCCTAAGTAGCTCTGGCACCAGAAATACAATGCTCTGTCTGTGCAATGGATGGAGCTGGTAACTGTAGTGCAGCTCTCATTAAATTCAATGGGAGCAGCACTGCAGTAACCAACTATCTTCACTACTTCAGATAATAGCATTTATTATGTAGAGAAAGTTAATACAAGCCACTTACTAATGTATTGCGATTGTCCATATTGCCTCCTTTTCTGGCTTGATTCATTTTTCCACCACAATATACACTGCTCATTTCCATGGTAACGACCACCCTGCAATCCAGTAGTGGTGGTCGTGCTTGCACACTACAGAAAAAAGCACCAGCCTATGTGAGCTCCCACATTCCTGGCTACCAGAGAGGCAGGCACCGTGTAAGCACGGCCACCATTGCTGGATTGCATGGTGGTCATAACCATGGAAACCAGCAGTGTATAATGTGATGGAAAAAGCCTGCCAGCTTAATATAGATAATAACAATACACTAGTAAGTGCCTTGTATTGACTTTCTCTACATGATAAATGCCACTTGCTGAAATGACACAACTCCTTTAAGGTTTACCCTTTTTTTTTTCTTGCCCGCCACCATTACTGGGAGAGGGGGTGTGACCTACCAGAGCTGGGGGCGTGGTCTCAGTTGTCCTCCTTTTTTTAGGTTTAGCAAGTGCCCATCCTATACGTACGGGCAGCTGGGGCTGTTTCACTGATGGAACAGGTAATGCAGTTATGAGGGAGTGAGGAGGATTGATTTCTGACTGCTGTGCAAACTGCAAGGCACTACAGAACCACATTCACTAATATTAGGTGCAATATAGTAGCAACTATAAGAAACTGTGGAGCCCTGGCCTTAAAATATCTAGGTGATGTATAAAAATCACTGAACCTTATTGCATTAACTATTTCTGACCCAGTTATTTCAGTCCTATAGTAAGTAGTTGTCACAATGTAGGGGGAGGAACACCAGAATGACAACAGAAGGAAACTGACCAGGAACTAGGCCTCAAAGCTAGGGAAAGGGAAATGGTGACCACCTAAGGAAACCCTAAAGCTAGCACTGATCCTGTCAGTATGAATAGACCCTGAAGGTGGGAATATTCATACACCGTAAACCTAGGCACTAGTAACCCTCAAAAGCCCTAGGATTAGTGACAGGGTCTGAGACTACTGGTTACTTCCCAGATGAACGAACCAGCGTCTCCCTGAGGCATAGTATACAACAAGCAAATGGGAGCAACAAAATACCAAGAGAAGTACACTTATCTTCAATAGAAAATGGATGTGTAGGAACTCAGATGAGGACAACACACCAGCTCGTTCAACTCCAGCAAGAGAATATCAACCGCATGCTATGAAGCCTGAGTCCAGACTAAATAGAGGAGCAGTAATGACCACAAGCTACACCTGAGACAAGAGGTGTGGTCATTACCAACAACAATACTGCAACAAGTGAAAACAGATAGGCTGTCAGATAACCTAACGTGCACCCAGTCTCTCAGATCTTCTAACCTCTGTGTTGAGGGAAGTTTGGATTTAAATATATATGTATATATGCCCTTACATATATGCATGTATATTGGCCCTTTTGCATGGGCCGGTCCAGGTGGTATGGGTGTATACATAGAGATGTACAGTATGTATGCCCCCTTGTCAGCATACATCTCTATGTATAATATATCCATATGCAGGTGGGCTTATTACTGCCCATTTATGATATTGTGTATATGGACATGCATATGGATGAATATACCTAAGTGCCCCCAGGTTGGGTAGTATGTGTGTGTGTACATATATATGTATATATATATATATATATATATATATATATGTATATATATATATATGTATATATATATATATATATATATATATATATATATAGATCAGCCTGGTTCGTTTATGACGTGGGAGTGTGTGATGTTATGTGGCAGCTGCGGGCTTACAGCTTGTGCAGGAAGTCCTTTGTTTCAGCTCTAGCATTCCGTCACACGACCCCACGATGATGTCATCACCCTCCTGTTGAAGAAGGAGGAGGGGGGCTGCTTTTGTGCTATAAAACCCCCAGCAGGGCAGACATGCTTTCTCTTGGAATCTGGACTACAATCAGAGACATATGGGACAGCTCCCTGAAGGAAGAGAGGCCACATGCGGCCACATGAAATGGCTGAGTACCAACCATCCCCTTAACCCTGGCTGTTGACTTCATGTCTCAGCATTAATTCCTGATGAACCTGTACCCTGGAAGCAGCCCAGTCACCCCCTGTATAACCCTTGGTTACCCTTAACCTCTCCTGCCCTGAGTCCCCCTATAATCATATATCCCCTGTGTTCCCCCAGGATTGTAGATCCCTCATATCCCCTGTTCCGTAATAACCCCTGGTTATTCCCCGTAGGGATAGTATATTGTCAGGATTGGGTGGGCTGCTGGTAAAGTGTATGCATGTGTATTAGTACAATTGTAGTTAGATGTTGGGGAGGACTTGGGACTGTGTTAGTGTAGTTAGTACCGAAATAGTGTATTGTTACTTATATTGTTGTGTGCTGCTATAAATATATATATCTATTCCATTGATATAGATATATATAATTATAAGCAAATATTAGACTGTGACATATAGTGGGTGAATAAATCCCTGCAGAGCATTAACCTCTGCATTGCCCTGTCCCTGCAGAGTCCTGACCATTAACCTCTTCAATGCCTGATCCCTGCTACCACTGTCCTGATAACTCATAACCCTGTGTCCCTTGGCCTGCAGGTATTAACCCCTGCAGAGCCACCATTGTGTTTAACTCCTTGTACCCCATAGGGACAGTGATTAGTCAGGCGGGTGGGTTACTGATATTTGTGTGTATGCGAATGTATTATTGTATTATATAGATAGTGTGTGGGGTGGAATTTGGGATTGTGCTGTGTAGAGTAGTTAGGCTTGTATTGTGTTTATTGTAGTACCATTTCTATACTGCGGTGTGTACTTCTGTATGTATATATATTCATATCCATTGATCTATGAATATATATAGATATAGCATAATGTTAGACTTGTATAATTGTATTGTGTAATAAATATTCCTTATTGTTCATAATACAGTGTATGGTGTTTTTACTAGTCGCCGCCGTAGTATAGTGATAGTAAGTCGCACGTAGAGTAGTTCAGTGTAGTGTATATGCAATCAGAGGTAATCAGTAGTGTTTTATGTTTATTTAGGTATAAATGGGCGGAGTCATCAATAGACGGCTCCTCCCATTTATGAATATTAATTATCGATATTTGCATAAATATTGGTGATTAATATTCCCCCTTAACATTGGCGAGCCAGGCCCACTGCTAGGAATTTGTTTTCTGTGTTTGTTTTTGGTGAAAAAAATCGTTTACGCTGTGAACTAGTCAGACAGGAGGGACGTGGTCAGTGGATTCTAAGCGTCCATTGCCTGATAGTTCGTACAGGTAAAGCGTTTTGTTCAATCAGAACCAAACACGGAGCAATCTCTACAGCAGAGAATTTAAATCTTTCTGATTTGTGTATTAACGATTTTCTGATTGCCTTGCACGCCCACTGAACACTGGAGAGAAGTCGTCGCATACGTCACTGAAGAGAGGACCATCGCCGTTGGAGCTGAACAGAGAAGTCCGGCTGAGCGGGAGAAGGCGTTCCAGATACTACAGGACCTTCTCCACGCAGCATATAAGGGACAACAAAGGACAACACCAAGGAAGATGACCTCTCATCAAAACGGGAGTATGGACTTCTCCACACTACACCAGCTAGCTAAACACAGCACATTTAACCCCATCCTCCCCACCACTCACAAGTCAGCAGAAATGCTGTGGTCCGATTTGTTAACACAGGCTTGTAGTTACGACAAGCTATGTGTTAACAAACGGACGGTTTTGAACAAGGCCACCAAACGGCTTCGGATGCTGGCCAAACTCGTTCATAAGTTTGAGGCTAGCATCTGTAAGCCAATGGAAGTGGCGCTGGTGTCTCAGTCAACGGAGACAATTCCTCCGGCCATTCACTGCCAGTGCTGTACCAGTAATTCGGACCAGGTTTCGGCATTGCGGGCACAGCTGGCAGAGAATGTGCAGTCTACTGTTGACCGAGATGCGCAGGTGGCTAGGATAGAGTCACAGTTAGTAGAGCTGCAGAGGCAGAAGGAGGAAATTGAGGCTAAGTTGACTCAGTCTTATACTGAGGTCAAGGCCTTCAAGGAGCGGGCTGCCTCTACTAATGTGACGGTAGCCAAATTGAAGGCTCAGGTTGCTGTAAGGTCCCAGCTAATGTCTGGCATGCAACAGGTTATCACCAAGTTGGTGCCGGCCCTTTCTTTTTCCATAAAGCCAGGGTCGGAATCTCCCAAAATGTTGCCCTGTGCAGGGCCACAAGGGGGGAGAGTAGTCTGTGACCGGTCTGATCATCAGGTCAAGCCGGTCCAGACTAACAGAGATTTTTCCCTGACTTTGGGAAAAAGAACTGTGGTGAAGAGTGCGTCCCTGAGGATGGAACAATTCAGGAGAAGGGAGCACGGCTGCAGTGTAGATGGACCTGGGCCATGCAGAGCAAACATCAGATGTTTTGCATGTGGTGGCCTAGGTCACATAGCGAGACACTGCAAAACAGATAGGAACACAACACACAGGACAGGAAACCAAGTCACGTGTTTCAGGTGTGGGAACAAAGGACACATTGCAAGGAATTGCCCTTGTGCAAGTAATTGCAATGTGTCCAACAGTATCAGCCAGGTAACAAATTGTGCAGTGGGGTCTAGTCAGCTTGGCCATAACGGGGTTACCTCTCGGCAGCATCACCAGTCGCTGAGGGGTCAGAGTGGCCAAGTTAGGCTAGGCAACATTTGACACCCCTGTACTATTTGTTACACCGTTTGTTCCCTGTGTATGTCCATGTTGTGTGTTTTTGTTATCTGTTTGTGAGTTTTTCTTGATGTTGATGGTGGTAGTCCTTGTCTGCGGATGTGTTCTACCATGCTGATTTATGTAGTGGTGTAAGTCCCATCTGCTGTCTGCTTCATTCTGTGTCCCCTTGCAGTGGAACAGTGTTATACTGTGGATCGAGAACGTATAGGTTCGCGAGCAGATAATTTCACACGGGAAATCCTACACAAAGGATGATGTGATTTTATTCTGGGCAGCCAGGGTCTCGGATCGATACAGATAACGCTATTGTGCTCAAGGTTTTCGGTAGGGCTGTGTTGCGCTGGGGACTGGGGCGGACAGACAACATTGGTGTAATGTTGTGCTGCGCACTTAATTCTAGTCCGGTCAGGTAGCACAGCTCTGATAGGGATTGGACGCAGAGTGTTTGGCAGCAGAGTGTGGACTGTGTTCTTGTGTTGTGGGGTCCTGGGGAGCCAGGGCATGATTATGCCATTGGTTCTGCGGGCCCCCACAAGACGGGATCACAGGGGGAAATCAGCCTGGGTACACATGGGTGGACGGGGATGCGGTGCCATCAATAACAAGATGGTGCTTTGTCCACAGGACTTCAGTTATCCTAACCTAGTAGGGTGGCCATCCTTATCTGTTGGTGCAGAGGGATGTGTAGCAGAGGACGCAATCCTCTGAAGGTAGGGTGTTCAGACACCAGTGTTAGGATAACGAGGGGTCCTGTGAGATAATGGGCAGCCCAATACCTTTCTCTACTCATGGGTCAAAGGTATTGGTGCTGGGATTTTTGACATTTAATTGCACCGTGAGGGGAGAAATCCCCCAGGAGCGCCTGGTATTTTCTTCTGCCATAGGTGTGTTTATATGGAGCAGAGGAAAAACCCAGATGACGCCACAGAGACCAGCTATTCCCCCTGACACTGTTGTGAAGCTCCAGAGGATCCCACTGGATTTTGGCAACTAAGCGACCTCTGCCTAAAGGTGTTCTAGAGATGGAAGACTGCCACAATCCAGCGGGAGCATTATTTAAGGCTCTGGAGGAAGACTTGGGAGACGTTCGGGTGGAAGAACCTACTATCACTTGTTTCACCCAGTGAAACTTCTTCTGGTTCTGGTCATCGTCATCGGAGGGTCAAGGGACTTATTGACCAAATACACCAGAACCAGACAGAACTTTACAGAACTATCCGGAGGGGGAGGCTCAGGACATAACTCAAACATTGTTCCTGTAGCCAAATATTGTATGGACACACTTTGTTTCCTATGAGGGTTCGGGACGTATAACGTGTACTACCCTGAAACCCCATAGCACATTGTATTGTACATTTATTGATTGTGTTTGTTGTTCGATGGTGTACCCATAGACACTCTAGGTACAAATGTGTGACAGCCCACACCCAAGAAAACTCTCCCAACACACTGTGGTGAGTTATTATTTGGCTGTACACATTTGCATCCTATAGTCGTTTCCCATTGACACAGGGGTCTGCGACCTACCTGTGTCTTTGGAGGTGTAGAGATATGCCAGGTTGCATGAGTCTCTATGGGTACACACATTTAATGGAATTTGGTGGTGTTGGGAGGGATGTGACCTGGTTTTGTGTGAATGGGGAAGAGTAGATTCCCTAGGGACAGGCCCCCCCCCTCCTTTACCAAGTTCATTTGCCACTTTAACCCCAAGAACGGTGACGTTTGTAAGGGTTGGACTGAATGTCAGTGAGTGCGGTGTTCTTTCCCGCAGTTAGTATTTAGGTACTATGACATCACCTCTTACCAGAAATTCTGACCTGCCTTGTAAAAACCTACATATCTGTCCATGGGAGAACCTCTCCAACAACTGAGTCTAAAGTTGTACTTGTGTTAAAAGGTCAGCCTACGGCCGTCCGTACCCCATAAGGAGGTGCTACATGGATTAGGGGGAAAGTCATTCTGGAAACATTGGGAGTGACTGACACCGAAAGACTGGCACTGACATTGGGGGTGACGGACGCCAGAAGAACAACACTGGCAAAGAGAAAGAACACGGTCGCTGAGTGGAGTGATAAAAACGGCGAAGGTGAAGCCATTCCCGAGTACATAGGGAGTGGCTGACACCTGAGGATCATAATGTAAGATGCAAGTAAATTCCAGAGAAGAAGACGGTGTATTCTGTGGATGGAGACGCCTGGTTACGTTGAAGGGCAGGTCGGAGGTGTTAGTGCACGATGGGTGATGACTAGGTACCTAAGGGCCATATTACTTCAGTCCTTCCTGAACTGTTACCAAGAGGGGGGTTGAAGGGGCAAATATATCCCAACACTTCCCCAAAGTTTATTGTCGAATTGCGACAACAGGGGGATTGTTGAGGGAAGTTTGGATTTAAATATATATGTATATATGCCCTTACATATATGCATGTATATTGGCCCTTTTGCATGGGCCGGTCCAGGTGGTATGGGTGTATACATAGAGATGTATGTATGCCCCCTTGTCAGCATACATCTCTATGTATAATATATCCATATGCAGGTGGGCTTATTACTGCCCATTTATGATATTGTGTATATGGACATGCATGTAGATGTGCCCCAAACATCTATATGGATGAATATACCTAAGTGCCCCCAGGTTGGGTAGTATGTGTGTGTGTGTACATATATATATATATATATATATATATATATGTATATATATATATATATATGTATATATATATATATATATATATATATATAGATCAGCCTGGTTCGTTTATGACGTGGGAGTGTGTGATGTTATGTGGCAGCTGCGGGCTTACAGCTTGTGCAGGAAGTCCTTTGTTTCAGCTCTAGCATTCCGTCACACGACCCCACGATGATGTCATCACCCTCCTGTTGAAGAAGGAGGAGGGGGGCTGCTTTTGTGCTATAAAACCCCCAGCAGGGCAGACATGCTTTCTCTTGGAATCTGGACTACAATCAGAGACATATGGGACAGCTCCCTGAAGGAAGAGAGGCCACATGCGGCCACATGAAATGGCTGAGTACCAACCATCCCCTTAACCCTGGCTGTTGACTTCATGTCTCAGCATTAATTCCTGATGAGCCTGTACCCTGGAAGCAGCTCAGTCACCCCCTGTATAACCCTTGGTTACCCTTAACCTCTCCTGCCCTGAGTCCCCCTATAATCATATATCCCTTGTGTTCCCCCAGGATTGTAGATCCCTCATATCCCCTGTTCCGTAATAACCCCTGGTTATTCCCCGTAGGGATAGTATATTGTCAGGATTGGGTGGGCTGCTGGTAAAGTGTATGCATGTGTATTAGTACAATTGTAGTTAGATGTTGGGGAGGACTTGGGACTGTGTTAGTGTAGTTAGTACCGAAATAGTGTATTGTTACTTATATTGTTGTGTGCTGCTATAAATATATATATCTATTCCATTGATATAGATATATATAATTATAAGCAAATATTAGACTGTGACATATAGTGGGTGAATAAATCCCTGCAGAGCATTAACCTCTGCATTGCCCTGTCCCTGCAGAGTCCTGACCATTAACCTCTTCAATGCCTGATCCCTGCTACCACTGTCCTGATAACTCATAACCCTGTGTCCCTTGGCCTGCAGGTATTAACCCCTGCAGAGCCACCATTGTGTTTAACTCCTTGTACCCCATAGGGACAGTGATTAGTCAGGCGGGTGGGTTACTGATATTTGTGTGTATGCGAATGTATTATTGTATTATATAGATAGTGTGTGGGGTGGAATTTGGGATTGTGCTGTGTAGAGTAGTTAGGCTTGTATTGTGTTTATTGTAGTACCATTTCTATACTGCGGTGTGTACTTCTGTATGTATATATATTCATATCCATTGATCTATGAATATATATAGATATAGCATAATGTTAGACTTGTATAATTGTATTGTGTAATAAATATTCCTTATTGTTCATAATACAGTGTATGGTGTTTTTACTAGTCGCCGCCGTAGTATAGTGATAGTAAGTCGCACGTAGAGTAGTTCAGTGTAGTGTATATGCAATCATAGGTAATCAGTAGTGTTTTATGTTTATTTAGGTATAAATGGGCGGAGTCATCAATAGACGGCTCCTCCCATTTATGAATATTAATTATCGATATTTGCATAAATATTGGTGATTAATATTCCCCCTTAACACTCTGTCACTGGAGGGACCGTGACAGTACCCCCCTTCTACGGGTGACCTCCAGACACCCAGGACTGACCTAATCCGGATGGGCCCTGTGAAAGGCTTTCACAAGGCGACTAGCATTAACGTCGGCTGTTGGAACCCACATTCTCTCCTCTGGACCATAACCCTTCCAGTGAATGAGGCACTGAAGGGATTTATGGAGAATTTGTGAGTCCACTATCCTGGCAATCTGAAATTCAAGATTACCGTCACCATGACAGGAGCGCGAGGCAAGGAGGACAGTTCAGCAGGTTCAACATATCTCTTCAGCAATGATTTGTGTAAAACATTGTGAATTTTTAAAGCCTGCGGAATTCAAGACGAAAGGCTACAAGGTTAATAATGGCAGAGATCTTATATGGACCAATAAACCTAGGACCCAACTTCCAAGAAGGTAACTTCAACTTAATGTTTCTTGTGGACAGCCAGATAGAATCACCCACTCTCAGGTCCTGACCACTCATACGTCTCTTGTCAGCCATTCGTTTATACTTGTTGCCCATTTTTTATTATTATTATTTGGAATTTTCCGCCAACTAGATGACAAAGAAGAGGAAAATCTTTCCTCTTCAGGTATACCAGAAGTCTCAGTACCAGAAAATGTGCCCAACTGTGGATGGAACCCATATGCCCCAAAAAACTGTGACTTATCAGTGGACTCCTGCCTACGGTTATTTATGGCAAACTCGGCCAAAGACAAAAATGAAGACCACTCCTCCTGGTTCTCTGAGACAAAACATCTCAAATAAGACTCCAGATTCTGGTTAGTGCATTCAGTCTGTCCGTTCGACTGAGGATGAAAGGCCAAAGAGAAGGACAATTGTACCCCCAGGCGAGTACAGAACGCCTACCAGAATCTGGAAACAAACTGAGTCTCCCTATCAGACACCACATCAGAGGGAATACCATGTAGCTTCACGATGTTATCGACAAACACTTGTGCGAGAGTTTTAGCATTAGGTAGACCTGATAATGCTATAAAGTGCGACATCTTGCTGAAGCGATCAACAACCACCAGAATCACAGTTTTTCCTGAGGAATTCGGCAAATCTGTGACAAAGTCCATGGACAAATGAGTCCAAGGTCGGGAAGGGAAGTAAAGATCCTGAAGGCCGAGTATGTGTCACCTTAGCACATGCATAAGTACCACAAGCTGACACATAGCCCTCAACACATTTACGCAACCCTGGCCACCAGAACAACTGTACAGTGATGTTCCTCGAACACCTTGTGTCATAAATCAGAAGGAACAAACAACTTCCCCAGAGGACAGGACTCCGGTGCATCTCCCTGGGCCTCCCACACCTCTGCCTCAAGGTTGGGATAAAGGGCGGATATTACCACCCCTTTAGCCAATATTTGACCAGGATCTTCCAAATCACCCCCCCCAGGAAGGCTACGCGTCAAAGCGTCCGCCTTGGCATTCTTAACCCCAGGGCGATAGGTGAAATAAAATTAAATCTGGTAAAAAACAACGGCCATCTAGCCTGCCTTGGGTTCAGACGTTTAGCCGACTCCAGGTAAGCCAGATTTTTGTGATCGGTAATTACCGTAATAGGATAAATCTCTCCTTTCAACCAATGATGCCATTCCTCAAAAGCCAACTTAATGGCCAGCAAATTTCTAATACCCACGTCATAATTCTTTTCAGCAGTTGGGAGCTTCTTAGAGAAGAAAGCACATGGGCGTCATTTACTAGGTGAAGGGCCCTGCGACAGGACTGCTCCTACCCCTACCTCAGATGCATCAACTTCCACAATTAATGGCTGTGACACATCCGGTTGCACCAGTATAGGAGCAGAAGCAAAACATTCCTTCACCACTGAAAAGGCTCGTAATGCCTCATTAGACCAGACTGAAACATCCGAACCTTTCCTAGTCATGTCAGTTAAATGTTTAACCACAGTCGATTAGTTTAAATTGAATTTACGGTAGTAGTTGGTGAACCCCAAAAACCGCATAAGCGCTTTCGGATTTTCAGGTTGATCCCAGTCCAACACAGCATGGACCTTCTCTGGATCCATACGAAAACCTGAAGATGAGAGTAAGTAACCCAGGAATCGTACTTCCTGAACTGCAAATACACACTTTTCCAACTTAGCATACAATTTATTCTCTCTTAGGATCTGTAACACTTGTCTCACGTGATCCTGATGCGCCTCCATGTCAGGAGAATAAATTAGAATATCATTCAGATACACCACCACAAACCTGCCCACCAGATGATGAAAGATGTCATTGATGAAATGTTGAAAAACCGCAGGGGTATTGGTTAACCCAAAAGGCATGACCAAAATCTCAAAATGACCTTCAGGGGTATTAAAGGCCATCTTCCATTCATCCCCCTCCTTGATCCTTACCGGATTAAATGCCCTCCTCAAATCCAACTTAGAGAACACCTTGGCACCGACAATCTGATTGAACAAATCCGGGATCAAAGGAAGGGGATAAGGATCACGAACAGTAATGCGATTAATCTCATGGAAGTCCAAACATGGCCTAAGAGTTCCGTCCTTTTTCTTAACAAAGAAGAACCCTGCGTCCACTGGGCATTTGGATAGTCTAATATGACCTTTAGCCAAACTCTCGGATATATATTCTCGCATGGCTTCTCTTTCGGGTTCAGAAAGATTATACAACCGAAACTTGGGCAACCTAGCTTCGGGAACAAGGTTGACAGGCCATTTATACTCCCGATGTGGAGGTAACTCCTGGTTTCCACTTTCAGAGAATATATCAGAAAAATCATAAATAAACGAAGGTACAACTTTAGTGTTTACAACAGAAAGCGATGTGATAAGACAGTTGTCTATGCAATAATCACTCCAATCAAGAATCTATCTCGCTTGCCAATCAATGGTAGGATTATGTTTGCTTAACCATGGTAACCCTAGCACCAAAGGAGCAGGCAGACCCTCCAGCACAAAACACGAAATGAATTCTTGATGAAAATCACCCACTTTTAAACGGATGTCCTGCACCATTTGTGACAAATATTTCTGTGTGAGTGGAGCGGAATCAATTGCAAACACTGAAATATTTTTGTCTAATGCACTTGTAGTCAAACCATGCATACGAACAAACTGATCATCAACTAGGTTAACCCCTGCCCCACTGTCAATAAACACTTCAATTCCCACAGTTTTGGAGGCTAGTGTCACTTCGGCAGACAGGAGAAATTGGGTACTACCGGCAAATGACAAAAGTACATTCTCAGATTCCCCACCCACACCACCAAGAGTGAGATGAGGATTAAACATTTTTTTTTCTTTTTCACCTTAACCCTGAACATAAGGACATACGTTAACACAGAAAAATCAGAGTCTCTTCTTAAGCCGAAAGTTCTTATCACCAGGTCCAGGAGTAGCTCCTCCCAGCTGCATTGGTTTGTCACCAGACATAAACTCAAGTGTCTCTCTATCCAAAGTGTCGGAAGAGGCCGCCACCTTATATGATAGTACGTCCTGAGAGTGAGGAACCTTAGATCTGTCCCTCAGGCGTCTATCAATATGTACAGCAAGGGACATGGCCGCTTCCAATTACTCAGGATATTTGTGAAACGCCAACGCATCCTTCAGGCTCTCAGATAACCCTTGACAGAATTGACTACGGAGAGCTGGATCATTCCACTCCGTATCCGTAGCCCATCTCCTAAATTCAGACCAATAGGTCTCCGCAGAATGCTCTCCCTGCTGTAAGCCACTCAAATTAGTCTCGGCCAGGGAGATTCGATCTGGGTTATCGTAGATAAGACCTAGAGCTCTAAAAAATTAAATTAATCTACCGACCGGAGGTACTGTGATCCGGTCGGCAACGAAAAAGCCCAAGATTGAGCTTCACCTTTAATTAACAAAATGATTATACCCACTCTTTGACTCTCATCCCCAGAAGAGTTAGGACGAAGTATAAAATATAATTTGCATGACTCCCTGAACCGATTAAAGCAGTCACTTTCCCCGGAAAATCTGTCCGGGAGAGCGACCTTAGGTTCAAGGCCTGGTTCCCGCTGCCGAAACCAGCCGCCTGTGGTCTCTGGATCTGTGAGACGGTCGTGCGGAGGTCAGCCACCTCCAAAGACAGCCCATGCAGCTGTTCGATAAGTGCAGAAATCGTATCCATCGCTGCACTGACACAAAAAAAATGGCGGTTTTTCGGCGGTTGATAATGTTACAATGTAGGGGGAGGGGGGGACACCAGAATGACAACAGAAGGAAAATGACCAGGAACTAAGGCTAGGGAAAGGGAAATGGTGACCACCTAAGGAAACCCTAAAGCTAGCCCTGACTCCTGTCAGTATGAATAGATCCTGAAGGTGGGAATATTCATACACCATAAACCTAGGCCCTAGTTACCCTGAAAAGCCCTAGGAGTAGTGACAGGGTCTGAAACTACTGGTTCCTTCCCAGATGAACGAACCAGCGTCTCCCTGAGGCCTAGTAAACAACAAGCAAATGGGAGCAACAAAATACCAAGAGAGTACACTTATCTTCAATAGAAAATGGATGAGTAGGAACTCAGATGAGGACAACACACCAGCTCGTTCAACTCTGGCAGAGAATATCAACCGCATGGTATGAAGTGTGAGTCCAGACTAAATAGAGGAGCAGTAATGACCACAAGCTACACCTGAGACAAGAGATGTGGTCATTACCAACAACAACACTGCAACAAGTAAAAACAGATAGGCTGTCAGATAACCTAGCGTGCAGCTAGTCTCTCAGATCCTCTAACCTCTGTCACTGGAGGAACCGTGACAGTAGTATTACAGCAGTGGGTGTGGAACCACTGTGTCAACCAAAAGATTTGACTTTGGGCTACTCCTAAAATTATTATCCTGGCTGCCGCCTGGTATTCACCCTTTAACCTCCATACAAGGATGTGGACTTCGCTGCAGGGGACCCAGCAGGCTGCTACCTCCTGAAGTCAGGTAAATGCCGAGATCAGGATAGGCAGAGTAAGTGAAATACGGGAAATAGTCTGAGGTTTGAGCAGGCAGCGAAGGGTCAATACAGTGGTCCGGCACAGGTTAGGCAGTGGAGAGTCACAATCTAGGAAACAAGCAGAAATTTGGTTTAGGACAGGCACAGACAATGAATACAGCACACCTCTGCAGGGAACTAGCAGGCTAGAAAACTATTGCTCAAGCAACCTTCTGCACAGAAAGTGCCTTACGTACCCCAAGGTAACCAGGCATAGGCTGGAGCATATTAGGGTGTACAAGTGCTGGCCCTTAGGACATGGAGCTAGCATGCATGCATGCCCAACGAGCAGAGGAGGAGGGCCCTTGCCAGCAAGAAGGTCACAGCCTGCAGAATACAGAAACCCAGGAGAGGTGACTAGATCAGAGCAGAACAGTGAGTTACTGCTGTAACAAGTGTTGAGCAACCGAAATTGTTCAATATTATTCTAATCGTGATATGACATGTTAGTTATAATAAATATAGCAGTATGACCAGGATAGCATATGACCCAGATGGTTCTCAGACTCCAGATTTTAGTGAAAAAAATTGGGCTTGTATGCAAAGTGTTCCTGAACATGCCCTATATTTACCAGTTTATATGCCCTGCTGCCACAGATCTGCAAACACTTTGTAGGTAATTAACAAAGGGAATATTTAATCCCTTTAAGTGAAATAGCTGCAGCTGCTTTTTAATACTCACATCTGTTAGACATATTTGACAATTTGTCTTTGCTGGATTTTTTCAATGTTTCAAAATGTCAACAAAAATTATGAGTGTATGCCTTGGAAATAAATATTAGTTTCTATCCTCACAGAATGCTAATGGCAGTAATGTTCACATTCTGTCTTTTTATAGATAGGGCAAATGGTTCTAAACTAAAAGACATATGGCACATAATAATTCAAACGCAAATGCCAGTAAAAATAAAAATCTTTCATGTTTGATGATTTCCATGCCTGTATATGTTCAGGCTATTGTCTAGTAGAAAAAGTGCATACAAAAAGATATATACAATCAAATCTTCCCATAATCTCCTCTTTTTCTTTGATCCCACGACTGTGAGAAATATATTATGAATTTTCTATGTCACAGGAGAATAGCCTTCCCTCTCCTTTTCACAGATCTGTCTCTGACTGTAAGGCAACTGGCTGCAGCAGGAGCCCCTCCCTCTTCTTCTTGTCTGCAGGAGAAGTCAAGGAAGCGAAGTCCCATCCCATTCATAAATAAAAAGTCTCAGGAGAAAATTAACCTCTGTGTTCTCTGCAATATGATTTCTATCCCCAGCTGTTTCCTGTTGCTACAATAGCTTCCAGGGATGTTGGGCCCATAATGATGTAATATCACCCGACTATGACATTCAATTACTGGAGTCATGTTTTGCCCTTAGTAGTCTCCTATGGCAGCTGTTGGACAGCTCAGCCAGATGACATTATCACTACAGAAATAACACTTCACTTCAAGCAAAAAACAGCAGAAGGGTTTTGAAGCTGGCTTTTTGAACAATGTCCACATCCTGGTGTTGTCCAAGCTGGTGTGGCTTCTACAATTGGGGACCAGAAGTTTACGCAGTGGTTGTCCAGGTTAGGCAACTCTTTTAACGAAAGGTCTGCCCCTCTAGTGGGTATACTAATATATAGAAGCTTTAACAAAACATCCATTGTCTCATAAGAAAAGCTGATCTTTGGTCAATTATTTTCTCCCATGTCCAAATTACTTTACAGTATATCTGGTCAGAGATCAGACGGGAAACTGTATGGCGATGTTAATACATGTGTAGGGTGATTTGCGCCTTTAGTCTGGTAATCAAAACCTCCTTGTTCCCACATGGACAGCAAAATGAAAGCATAAAGTCTTTAACAGACTAAAAAGCTCTTTATGCTGAAAAAAAAAAGAATATAATTAAAAATTAATACTACGGAAGGACCCAAATAATTAAAAGACAGACCCCATCGGCATTGTTAAAATGAACAAAGTGATTTTTCACCGACTAATGCTCTAATGAAAGAAATTAGAGGAGGAAAAACAGAAAAAGCCTCTTAGCTCAGGGACCAGCATGGCGGATTCCAGACCATGATAATGATAATTCATTAGAAAAAAAACCCTATCAGGGGGTCACTAGAGTTTAATCTGTGCCTCATGCAAAGTTCAGCATAAGAAAATAAGAAACTCATCAACGCATCTCATGATTTGACTCCTTCAAAACGTGCTTTCTTTATTTGATTTTCCTGCAGGATATCAGACTTTGAAAATGGGATCACAAGACCCTAGCTTATAGATTTAAGGGGAAATCCAGTCAAATGATCTTCTGCTACCTTCTTTGTTAAAAGAGTACATTTGTGAAGTCTGTGATCTAAGATCACCACTGATCTCCAGAATGAAGAGCTTAAACCACTTTGACACTACTCAGTGATTTCTCTTCTGATTTATGAGAGTAGCAAAGGTTATTGTGGGTTTGCACAATAATGTGTACAGGAACCTATTAGGTCCCAAATGATCTACATGGTGACCTCAAGAAAGGCCCTCTCCCATTTTACAGTATTGCTATCCTTACAACATGGTTAACAGCTGGGATCAGAGTTTTTTCTGATCCAGGCAGTTGTGGCAGAAGCAGGGCTGTGTATAGCAGGTAAAAGTTCTAATGGGTAGAGCAGCTTTCTGAGAGGATCCTTTCAATCTATATATTCACTCTGTATAGAAGGGACAAGTTATATGTCTGTACATAATCTGCTGCTCTTGTCTATTTTTACCCTTTTGGATACTACAAATTTAATATTTATGTTTATGCTGCTCTACTTCACCATAACTCAGGTCAGTGAATGGAAACATCTTTACATGAATGCTCTGAAACATGCAATGAGGCCAACAGAAATAACTAGAATATCATTAGCCTCAATGCAAAATCTTCAGGCACAGCCAGAGTTAAAAATTCTGACCAAGCCCTCTCTGGAGCTTATGGTCTGGTCTCTGCCCCCAGGAGAAGATTGTAGTTTTGCTAGAAGTAGGTTAAGTGAGTATGGGCCTGGCGGAGGCAGGGAGCAGACAGTATGTGCTCCTCTTCTCAGGTATCCAGCTTCAGTTCTTCTGGAGACTAACAGATCCTGGTGTGTCCTCTGCCACCATCAGAGCAAGAGAAGATTTTGCAGAATTGTCATGGCTACAGCACAAGAGTCAGCAAGGTAACAAGCATACAGACATCTGGTGTACCCCAGATTAGTGGATACAAGAGCTACAACATTTTAATCAGCAAAGTGATCAGCTTACAGCATTCTGAGGCCCTAGTGCAGTGGAGGGATAACAAATTAAGACACCCGGCACACTTCAGGAACGATTTGGGCAGTCATATTATTGGAAAGCCATGGGAATGGGAATTGCGGACATTGTGATAGATTACAGTTGCTAGCCAGAGGTCCCAGTATTAGAGACTGTAGCAATAGAAAGAGATCAGAGGGCAATTGCTGCAAACTACTTGCTTGCTCCTGCTTGCATAGCTGGGTGGAAATTACACTCTGTACAGATTTGCTGGAAGTATTACAACCCCTATTTGGTGCACAGATAAGAAAAACTTTTGTTAAGTTCAATCAGGCCTGTCTGTGAAGGTTCTCATTTATCCAGGTCATGGTATATCTGTAAAGAATAAATCAAGGCAGTAAGTCCAAATCAGTCCAGTTGCCTTGATTTATTCTTTACACAATCTGGCCTGGTTACAAACTCTTCTAACACCACACGGTGACCATTGCACAATTTCAAGCCTTGCCTTACACCCACATGGACATATTATATCAAGGGCACCCCCAAACTACCAGCAGGCAGGGAGACCCACATCTACAGGAAGTACCCCAAGGGAATATAGGATGCCTCACCTTCACTACCCCAATTCCTGGGAGCGACAGTATGAGGGAGTGCAGTGACACATCGTCATCAAAGCCCCTACCACTCCCATCCCCTGCTCTGGCTCCTCAGGGGCTTGCTGCATATCTACCATGTCTTTTTCTCATGTGGCAAGGTGACATTTAGGCCTCTTGAAGAATTAAGGTCCACTTGCAGCTACTACCTCTAAACCCACTACCACTATGCCCTAGGGCCACACATAAAGTACATTTGAATCCCTCATTTTGGAAAACTTCAAATACCACCACTGATTCCCCACATTGACCTGAATGCAAATATTGATGCAAACTGTTATAAAACAACTAATTTGATGGTCGCACTGACAACTATAAACATTTTATTAACAGATTCATATACAGTGCCTTGCCAAAGAATTCACCCCCCCGTTACATAACAGCCTTAAGTTCAATGTTTTGTTAATCTGAATTTTATGTGATGGATCAGAACACAATAGTCTAAATTGGTGAAGTGAAATGAGAAATATATAAATAAAACTATTGTTTAAAAATAGAAAACAGAAAATTGGCATGTGCGTATATATTCACCCCCTTTGTTAGGAAGCCCATAAAAATCTCTGGTGCAACTAATTACCTTCAGAAGTCACATAATTAATGAAATGATGTCCACCTGTGTGCAATCTAAGTGTCACATGATCCGTCATTCCATATACACACCTTTTTTGAAAGGCCCCAGATGCTGCAACACCTAAGAAAGAGGCATCACTAACCAAAACTGCCATGAAGACAAAGGAACTCTCCAAACAAGTAAGGGACAATGTTGTTGAGAAGTAAAAGTCAGGGTTAGGTTATAAAAAAATATCCAAATCGTTGATGATCCCCAGGAGCACCATCAAATCTATCATAACTAAATGGAAAGAACATGGCACAACAGCAAACCTGCCGAAAGACAGCCACTCACCAAAACTCACGGACCGGGCAAGGAGGGCATTAATCATAGAGGCAGCACAGAGACCTAAGGTAACCCTGGAGGAGCTGCAGAGTTCCACAGCAGGGACTTGAGTACCTGTACATAGGACGACAATAAGCCGTATGCTCCATAGAGTTGGGCTTTATGGCAGAGTGGCCAGAAGAAAGCCATTACTTTCAGTAAAAAACAAAAAAGCACGTTGTGAGTTTTCAAAAATGCATGTGGGAGACTCCCACAATGTACGGATGAAGGTACTCTGGTCTGATGAGACTAAAATTGAGCTTTTCGGCCATCAAAGAAAATGCTATGTCTGGCGCAAACCCAACACATCACATCAACCAAAGAACACCAATCCCACAGTGAAACATGGTAGTGGCAGCATCATGCTGTGGGGATGTTTTTCAGCAGCCGGGACTGAGAAAATAGTCAGAGTTGAGGAAAAGATGGATGGTGCTAAATCAGGGATATTCTTGAGCAAAACCTGTACCATTCTGTGCGTGATTTGAGGCTAGGATGAAGGTTCACCTTCAAGCAGGACAATGACCCCAAACACACTGCTAAAGCAACACTTGAGTGGTTTAAGGGGAAACGTAAATGTGTTGGAATGGCCTAGTCAAAGCTCAGATCTCAATCCCATAGAAAATCTGTGGTCATACTTAAAGATTGCTGTTCACAAGCGCAAACCATCCAACTTGAAAGAGCTGGAATAGTTTTGCAAGGAGGAATGGGCAAAAATCCCAGTGGTAAGATGTGGCAAGCTCAAAGAGACTTATCCAAAGTAACTTGGAGCCGTGATTGCCGCAAAAGGTGGCTCTACATAGTATTGACTTTAGGGGGGTGAATGGTTATTCACATTGACCTTTTCTGTTATTTTGTCCTATTTGTTGTTTGCTTCACAATAAAAATAAAATAAAAAAACATCTTCAAGGTTGTGGGCATGTTCTGTAAATTAAATTATGCAAATCCTCAAACAATCCATGTTAATTCCAGGTTGTAAGGCACCAAAACACAAAAAAAGAGGGTGAATACTTTTGAAAGGCACTGTATGTTTAAGCTTATATATTGTATACCAACTAGATCCAAGAAATATATACTGTATTATAACATGTTCTCAGAAAGACCTCCAGGTTTTGAGGTTTCTCAAATCATGGGGTATGACCCTAATTATGACTCTTCTAAACACCTACTGCAAAATAAATCCCAGTATTTAAGCATTGAATTTCCTCTAATACTCCCTATAAGAAAGTGCTATAAATATAGGTCTGAATAAAAACAACAGATCTAGATGCATTTAATCTGAAAAAAATAAAATAAATATAATAACACAACTCCATCACCATAATGCTGCTCTGAATAGGTGATGATGGCTCCAATTACTGTGAAAGGTGAAGAAACATAGAAAATGAATTACAGTCTGATTATTTAGGCGAATAAGACGGGAACTCTTACCAGGTAAAATTATAAAGTAGAGAACTTTTAAAACCTCACATGTCATTTAACAAAGTCAAAACATTTGAAGTGTTCATCCTTCTTACTCTTTTCCAGGGAATGTACGTTTATGTAGAAATTTAGAGTAGATGTTTGATTTTCATTCTTTTCAATATGCAAAAATCTAAAACTCTACATAGGACAGGATGTCATTAAAATGTCAACCTTAAAAACGTCACAACTGCATCAAAGTAACATGTCTTTTAGATGTGGGATTGTCTACGATGCACAGCTGCAGACCTCAGTCGGGAACCAAGAAACTAAAAGCAAGAATCATAGAACCCAAAATAAATTCAAAATATTAAACATTGTATGACTACAGTTGGAACCAAAAGTAGTTCTAGAGAGCCACCAAATACCAGATACACCTGGACATGTCTAAGGAACATCTGTATACATTCCAATGTTATAGAACCTAAGTTGTTACTGGAATCATGGTTAGATTACACAGATATTTATATTTATATTCCCACAACGTCCCAATTGGGTAGTCTGTATCTGCTCATTCAAGTGCACAATAAAAAAAAACACAGAAACGCATGTTGGGGTTGGCGCAATCCTGACTCGCACACTATCGATAATTTCATTGTGTTACTTTAGTATTATTTCATCATCATTTGGGCTTGGGGTATCTTTGATTAAGGGATATGTGTTGTTGTATCTGGCTCCCTTTGTTTGTATCTTGGGGCCTTACATATTTTGTGAGGGGACCCAGGGCTAATCTTTATACATATGTACCCGATGGTCTATAATTAATTTATTGATTTCATCATCATTATATTCTGTGTATTTTTGGCCTCCTTACCCTCAGTCATTCAATAGTTACTGATTCATTCCCACTCGGTGTATGTCACCAGAGATGCTGTCTTTTGTCCTGCCTCCCATCCTTATTTTATTTTGTGTTGTATTTTTTAACTGATTATTCAAATTAATAAAGATCCTTTCATTTTTTGGTATATCGTGACTCCTGTTTATTGTAGGTTTGGTTAATTCTTTGAGCACTTACTGGTTCAACATTGTACTATGTAATGAGTTTTAATTTTTAGAAATGTTTGGATATAATATGTGTACCATTACTGTTTTCTTTCTATTTAGTACACTTCTGAAGATTGGTCATCAAAATCAAAATCTTGAACAACCCATTTGTTGGAGTTAAGCTGCAATATCAAACACAAACCATGGATAAATGTGATGCTGACCTTTAAGAAGCTATTTGTGGATAAAAAGTGTTTGATGAATATTCTACATCTCCCTTAGGCACTGAAATAATTGATAGTCTAGGGCTGTCCAACCTGCGACCCTACAACTGTTAAAAAGATACAACTTCCATCATGCCTGGACAGCCTACATCTATCAGGTCATTCTAGGAGTTGTAGTTTTTCAACAGTTTAAGGGCCACAGGTTGAACATGTCTGGTCTAGATGGTCCTAGATAATGTAGAGTCCTATATGGCCCGGATATTGAAATATTATGGGGGTCATCTGGCGTTTTAGATGCCTATCTTAATAACCCATTGCAGTGGTGGTGGATCTAACAAAGTTAACTTCGGCGCATCCACCGCCAGTCTAAATGTAAGCCAGCTTCCTTGCTGGCTTAAATTTAGACCATTTTTTACGCCTAAAACAGCCCCAGCCGCACTCCCTTTTTTAGACAGCGTGAGCAGGGAAAAGTCGCAAATTGCGGCACAAATAACCTTTGCCCCACAATTTGTGACAGATATACGCCAGAAAACTGGCATATATCTGTTAGTAAATGACCCCTTTGTGTTTTTTGCTAATGCACACTTTCTGTATATACATACAATAAAATTTCACATACAAAGTGTTCATGCAGTATTCCATCAGCAATTACACTGAACAAACTTCTATCTTTCATCACTTTGGACCTTACCTAGCAAAAAACTTTCTGTTCATAATAGTTTCAGAATTCCGGAAAAGAAATGCAGAATAGTGAATTAAAAACAAAGAGCAAAGAATTCAAGTATAATTTCCCTCTACATAAAATGACATAATTTCTTAACCAAAATACAGGACACTGGTAATTTGTTCTGAAAGATAAAATGTTCTTATGAACTGCAGTGAGGTTTAATAATCAGAAGGTAGATGCTCATTAAAGTTCTGCTAATAATGGACACCACTCTATCACTTAATTCAGCCTGCAAATAGCAACGCCTATTAGCCTCAGTCTCTGAAGATCAAGGTTTAAAGGGAATTGAAAGTCATGGAAACTGGGGCTGAAATGTGAATATCTGAGTTCTAGTGGTATTTATTAACATGGTCAATGAAATGACTACAAACTGGATTAAGAGGTTTTTAATGGGAGCTGATATTGTGTGTGTTTGTAATACACACTATCATCATGGACACAATATCCACAGTTTTCATCCATGCATATTTATGACATTCTCTTATGATTAGTTTTAAAATCAAGTAACATAAATACAATTTCTATACCAGCATAAGCCAGTGGTTATCAAGCGATGGAAAGGTTATTGTGATACAAAATTATTATTTTTTTTTTAATAAATAATGGATTCAGTTTGATCAATTTAAAATGAATTAGAAAATAAAAAATTGTTCATGTTTTTTTTTTATTACCAGTCTTAAAGGGGTTGTCCGGGTTCAGTGCTGAACCTGGACAAACCCTTATTTTCACCCAGGCATCCCCCCTAACTTGAGCATCGGAGCATCTTATGCTCCGATGTGCTCCCTTTCCCTGGGCTTAATCGCTCTTTTGTATATCATAACACACTGCCGGGCGGAAGTGTGTTCGGTGACTTCACCGGCTCTGATGGGCGGGCTTTAGCGCTGCCCTAGCCGTTTTACTGGCTAGGGAAGCGCTAAATCCCGCCCATCAGTGCCAGTGACATCACCGGGCTTCCTGGCAGCCCCATGGAGAGCCCGGTATGTCACCGGATCTCAAAAAAATGCCTTTGCCCTGCGCAATTTAGGGCAGGGCAAAGGAGAGCATCGGAGCATGAACTGCTCCGATGCTCAAGTCAGTGGAGCTGCCTGGGTGAAAATGGAGGAATGTCCGGGTTCAGCTCTGAACCCGGACAACCCCTTTAAGAAGTGCGCTGGAGTAAGATGCAACAAATTTATCAGGAAGCAAAGTATTCTTCATACAGTAAATTTGGCATATCTTTTGTGCATTAGCTCATAGCTGGCACAGATTTGAACTACAATTCATGCCAGTTTCTGGCGTCAATTATATGGAATTTGCCAGGCTGTGGGAGACCACAACTCTCCTGCTATTGCCCCCACCCCAATTTTCTATAAAGTGTAGATAGTGAAGGAAAACATCAAAAAATCACAAATTTTTGGATAAAGATGACATACCAGATCCCCACTGTAAACAGAGCCTAAGGCCAGACCTTGGTTTTCAAAGTGTATACGTACCACCAGACAATTCCTGTTCTTTCCAAAGCAGGGAGTTATTCCATATCGCAGCTCTACCTTTTATTGTGAAGTCTCCAGTAAGCCGACAGCATCAGACTGAAGTCCCTTTGGCCCACCAGAGGAAATGCTTTGTGTTTTGACACTATATATAGCCCCCTAATTACCATTACAAAATGGAGAAACACATCAGGACTGTGGAATAGGGTACTTACTTTTCACAAATGTGTGATAAGTAACCATTCAATCACTGCACAATTGTGGTTCGTCCATTAAATGTTTTTTGGTTCACTACCTCATAGTGGTGCTTCTGTATTTATACCTACTAGCTAGGGCCTCTAGGTCTGGGGCCCTTTTACCTCCCGCAATTGAATATTATACTTAGGAGCCATATATAATTAAATCAAACTATATGTTGAGTATACTCCTTGTTGGAGATCAGTGATTTGTTATTTCTTTCATACTTTTACAATGATCAGTGATGTGTGTGCCCAGACCAGATCCCACCTGTGTACAGACCCTAGCCCAGACTCCCTCATGTTTACAGACTCCAGACCAGACCCTAAAGTACCCCTCTACAAACATCAGATCAGAGGTTAAGCTACTCGCCTTGTGCTTCCTTCCAGTCTCAGACATTTTGGGAAAGTTTGCAAGTATGACTGTGAGGCCCATTCACGTGGAACACTCAATTAGGCACATTTATGTGAGGATTACCATATATTATGAAATGTAATAGCAAACAACTTTATGTGCAAATAAATATGCAAACATTAAAAACATGGATTATCCTGAATTGCGTTACTGTTGTACTTACTGTACAGTAAATGAAAATTGTGGGCTCAATTTTTTGGGTGGGCCCATCTACCAAAGACAATGTGGCCTCTTTAGATGGGAACTTATACTATCAGATAGTCTTATATTATCAGATATGATGAATTAGGCATATTCAGTATGAAAATAAAGTATAATGAATAAGTCACCCAGAGACACGCTTTCTATGAGGCTATTTTCGGTGACCCCATAGAAATGAATGAAGGGCGGAACCCACACCTATCAGACAATGGGGGCATATCCTAGCAATATGCCCCCATTGTCAGAGATGGGAAAACCCCTTTAAGACTGAGGCAGTGATCTCACAGAAAAGCAAATGAAGCAGCATAGGCATTTTTCATTCATTTGTCCCTAACTTCTAAAGTCATAGAAATATACAGCTATATCTCTCACTAGACAGTGAAGAAGGACATTGAGGAGAGGCATTAAATACCATACTGCTTTTTAATAATGAAGTCGCTTGGATTGTGTGTAAGGGAAGAGGTTAACAAAACTGACTGCAATCCACTCCTGGTAGATGTAGGTGGTTGGTAGTTAGTGAAGAGTCCAGAGCTACAAATGGGTGAGTAAAAAAGCCAAAAATAATATAAATTGCATTGGCTGTCAATATTTTTTTTTGCGTTGATTAAATGAAAATAATGGTGTGCATTACTCCATATTTTATTTGTCTAATTTGTGGGGTCACCCCTTTAAGGTAAGGCTTGGCATGGGAAATGCTTGTCTTCAGAGGAGTTCTCGCTTAGTAAGAATATGTTTTCCTTCGAATTAATTCTATGAGAAAAAAAGACCTTATGTGGTAGCTTCCCACTCCTTGGTTACTCTTCATTCCAAATGCTGAGACTATTATAACCTTCTAATGGCATTTTTATTGCCATTTAGTCAAAATTACTGTATTAACTAGTGTTTTCATGGGCATGTTATAGATTGCATAATTTAAATGGGAATCTCTTGATGACAGATTCTCTTTAACCTCATCCTTTTAATGGGGAACTTTGTTGATAAGGAGCTTAACCTTGTTCTTTTAAAAAGGAGCCACTGAAAGTCTTAGATGCTTTTCTTGATTGCAATTCATGTATCACCTAAAAATCTATAGTGGTGCCCAAGTGGTTAATATACCCCAGAGGCCTTCCATTTCCCTTTAGTGAGAACTGGAAATCATGAGATCAATCCTATAAAGTATCCTATTTATCACACTGTCCCTTCAATTGAGAACTGAGTAATGGCCGGTTTAGCTATCTCAAGGGTCTCAAACATATTAATCATACAATTCTCACCCATTAATAACCCAAGTGACTGAGCTTGACTGAAAAGGGCTTATTTGTTACCGGCATATGGTAGATTTCCTTTCTGGGGCATGCTTGGCTTTTATTTGCTTCCTACAAACAGAAATTCTCTCTCTAGCTGGCAGATGCCAGTGCATTTAATCAAATACCTTGGCTCACTGTCCACCACCAGCCATCCTAGTCAAACTTCTACTTAATAGGCTAATATCTGTAAATGTCATCCAGACATGGTGCGTGGTAATTACTATTGCGCTCTACATTTTCATTGCTCGTATATGATGCCTTATTATGTGACAAATATTCAGATGATTATTTTATTTTGGATACATTTGCAGCTCAGGATTTATAGATTAGTCTAAAAAGCTATCGTTAGAAATGGGAACTGAAATATCTTCTCGTTCTAACTTATAAGGCTGTGTATTAAGATATAAGACCCTTTCCTTCAAGTATTTAAAAAGCAGGCTGTAAAGCTTTAGAGAGCATATAAAGACAACATATAACGATAGGCAAAGTCTGGTTATTGCACCGCTACATGGCAAAAGAATGTCCGAAAACTAAAAAGGTTGTAGAACTTATAAAACCCTATTTCAGTATGCTGGTCCATCACCTGATCATGGGGACTTTTACTATTGGAAGCTTTTCACCTAGATGGGAGCAACTTCAAAGAATGGGTATCCAAACAATGAGGGTCCCTAGATTATAGTTGATGGCCTATGGCAACCTGTAATCCACAAGGGACACTAAATCTTTATAACATTTATTAATTTATAATATTTATGTATAAATAGGTATCATAGGCAGGATTTTTGGATAATAGACGTAAGTCAGTTGTCATTTAAGGAGGGCAAAGCTCATGTAAGGAGACTGTATGTCATCTGTTAGGCATGTCTGCTGTTTTCCAAGAAACAGTGCTGCTATGTCCATAGGCCTTGCCTGGTACTGCAGCCAGTCCACATTCAATTAAATGGGCCTGGACTACAATACTAAAAACAGGCCATAGACAGGAGTGCCGCTGTAACAGACAGTTACAATGTAATGTAGACAATGTAGATATCCCCTGTACTAAATTACCCTTGAGGTCACAAGGTAGCTGCGATGATATCATCTAATGTGAGATGCTTAACTGGCTAAGACAGAATAGCATAAGAAGGTCTAAGTAGAGTGAAAGGTAATATACCCCACTCATAGTTTCAGAGGGAGATCCACCAATGGGTCTTCGTAGACAGGCCATAAATGTTAAGTGTTCATGTTCCCACATTGAACCTATGCTTTAGAATATATTAGTGTATGTAGTGTTCTATAGTTCTATATTCCCATAAGTGTTTGAAGTGTCTCAAAAACAGAGGGCCAGTAAGAGGTATTGCAGCACCCCACTACTATGCTAGTGGTACACTGGAAAAGGATTAAAAATGTGCTTTTGTGTGACGTATGCATTTCATATATTTTATAGTGCACAAGGGGTTGATAGGCCTTAGTTACCATCACTAGGTTGGGATGTTGTCACCCTCCCCATGGGGAGGAGTAATTATATCAGAGCAGATAGACAGTGTCTAGACAGTGAAGAGAGCAGCCAGAAAGAGGCAGAGAGTAAAAGATGTTTGAGGAGCAGTCCAGTGTTGAGAGGCGGTAGGTGTAGAAGCTCTATGGACATAAGCTGTCTGAAATTGTTCATACAGGCTCTACAGCATACTTATTCAAGAGATTTAGCCTGGCCAGCTGTAAGAACAATACCATAATTAGCTGAAGACATTTTGGAAAACATAACTGTGAGAAAAGGTGTACAACTTGTGAAAAAGGTGTACAACTTAGCCCCATAGTTGCACAGTGAGAATTGTTGCACCCCTATTTCTGGATGCTTATGCCAAATCCAGCTAGATAAGTGCAGTGTGAGGAAAATTGCTTTAAAGGGACATCTTGGCCCATTAGCTACTTCTGCAACCATGTAACCTATGATATATGTGAAATTGCACAAAGCTGGGTAAGAATTGCCAGTCCATGCATGCTGAGAACAGTAACTGACGTGCTTCATGTACTTTATCTCCAAGTAAAGAACTTTTCTACTGCAAAACAGCCTTATTACTGCTGCAGGAGACCCTGCCTTGCACCTCATAATTCATCACCATCAAGGACACTTCAAACCACCATCAGGCAGGGGAACCCCAAGACCAGAGTGTGCCCCGAAGGAAGATGTGCCCTTCCCATCACTGCATGGCCCAGGGCAGCGTTAAAGTGAGTAACAACTATAACTACCATTCTACTACTACTATCCTTTCTATTCTCTCCTCTCCTGGGCTCGCTGCAATATACAGTATATATCAAATTTCCGTGGTTGCCCAGATTCCCTAGCAAGCTAAAGGCAGCTATAAGATTACTATCACTGTTCATCAGCACCAGAACCAGTGCCCTCATAAAAGGGCGACCATGAAATCCAGATCAATGAACAATTATAACATATAAACCTTTCTGTTTTATTGCCAGTAACCTTATCCAACCCCACAGAACCATATATTACTGCAGATCATGTTTTATGGTACCTTCCTCTTAATATAAACTTTGTCGGTCTGCATTACATGTAAGAGGCATTGGCTGGAAAGCAATATCTGATGGGTTGCCCTCTGTGTGTACATCTGAACAGGATCCAACTTATGAATTGGGTTTTGCAGAACAATATGACTTTTATCACTAGTGGCACAAACTGTTCCCTAGTTTAAAAAAAAAACTAAATGAAGAGAAAATAGGTTTTCTTAGCTTTTGGCTGCATTCTTTATCGTCCTTATTTCACAGCTCAAGAATTCCCCTCTGGTAATAGATGGTGGCAGGACCAATACATAAAGCATGGTCTGCCAAGAAATTCATTCAAGTAGAGTCTTTGTTACCGTTTATAGAGATACTCTGCAGCAGAGACTGCAAATAAGCATGCTTTGATGTATGCATGCATTTACAATCAGACTGAAACAAGCAGGGAGGAAGGGAAATGGGCAAGCAACATTTTATAGAAAATTTAAAGTAAAACTCCAACTTTACAGTGAATTCATCAAGCAATGCCATGCTATCACTTAATGCAAACTGCTACTAAACTATGCCCTAAAGATCTGTTGATCCTCACTCCATAAATCCCACAAAAAATGCAAAGAAAACATGTATATGAAAATTACTTCTTATTCAAAAAGATATTTTCTGTTGTTAAATAACAAAATCCACAGATATAAAAAGAACACCCATAGAGTCCATTCATGAGACTGTAGGTCATCCATGCTCGTATTACGAACCGCAAAGGGTGGTTCCACAATATACAGGCACTGGCCGTGTTAATCCCGTATCACGGATGCGGACCCATGGACTTTTGGTCCACAATCTGCAAGATACAGCGCGGTGTGGAGCGGAGGCACGGATCAGATGTCCACGGAAGCGTTTCCATGGGCTTTTTTGATCCAGGCCTCCAAACCACAAAAGTTAGGACATCTTTTGCCTTATATTGCAGATCGCGGACCCGTAGAAGTGAATAGGTCTGCGACGCAATATGGGATTCACATGGCCGGTGCCTTTGAACGGGCAAGAATGGTTTGTGTGAATGTACCCATACTGTCTAACCAAATTCGCAAGAAGTCCAGTAATAGTTCCCTGGTAGTTGCTCTCTGGCATTAACAGTTGCAGCTGCATAGGCAATAAAAAGTATCTTTTTGAATAAGAAGTCATTTTCATAAACAAATTTTCTTTGCATTTTTTTACGGGAAATTTATGGCAATTTGTCAGAGGCCTCATACACACATCAGAGGGTCCATACGGAAAAAATATAGTTGCAAACTGGAAACCATCAACATGGAGCCAAGCTGTTCATGTTCTTACTGGGCTTATTAATTAAAGGGGTAGAAAATTATCTAAGCCTGTACATTGGCTATTTATGGTATCACAGTTTAGCTCTATTCATTTCAGTGGAGCTGAACTGTAATACCTGACACAACTCCAGTTCCAGGTGTCGAGCTATTCACAAAAAAGAAATGCAAGAAATCAAACATATATTTCTGATCCTGCACAACATATTTAAGTCACCTGAAGCATTGTTCTCAATGGGCTGTGTATTGTAAGGGTACTTTTTAAGTAGTGGTTGGTTCTGTCACTTTAATTCTGTTCCCTTGTATTATTACCATTCTGTGTAATGATATGCCTTGTAATTTAGTATCCACCCCCACTGTGCTGATAAGACCACATTTCTGAGTGATCTCAGAGACATGCGTGCTGCACACTGGAGGAAGGACTAAAAGGTTTAAACTCTGTGGCACACATACATTCAGGGGACTTCAGCTGAAACGTCATCCTAGTTAAGATTTATTTGCCCTATCTCTTGTACACCCTGGGGTGTCGGTCATGTGTTTTAACATGGTAGACAGCATGATCAATTGAGTCTCACCCCATTTAGGCTAGTGATGTATTTACTTTTTATTATTCATTATGTGATTTGTCTGTGTTATCTTATATTTAATCACACTTAGTAAATATATTTATTCACTTAGCCTGCGTAAGCTTATTCATTCTCAAATCTTTTGAATTAATGTTACATTACAGGCTGTAAGTCTGACCTATTAAAGCCTTAAAGGGGTTTTCAGAGATTGAGATATTCATGACCTATCCTCAAGATAGATCATGAATATCAGTTGGCAGGTGTCAAGGTTAATGGGGAAGGGGAAAACAGCAGATACACGCAAAATAAATAGACAACAGTCTAAGGCCTCAAAAGCTAAGGAAGAGGGATGGTAACCTCCTAGTAATCCCTAGGCCTTTCCCTAACTTCTGCCAGTATAAGCAGATCCTGATGGTGGAAATGATCATACGCCGGATACCTAGGCCCTGCTGAAACTGACGAGCCCTAGGACAGGTAGCTGGAAGATGAGACAGCTGGTTCTTTACCAGATGAAGGAACCCGCATCTCCCTGAGGCCTAGAACAAAACAAACAAGCAAACAACAAACAGAAAAGGCAACAAGCACTTAGCTTTGGGATGTCTGAAGAAGCAGGAGATCCAAAAACAAACAAGCTCTAGCAACTCCAACAGGAAATATCAACCGCATTGTCAGCAGTGTGAGGCGGACCTAAATAGAGACTCATTACTAATAACGAGCAGAACCTGAGGAGAGGTGAGATCCTGCCAAACAACAACATGCTAAGAGGAAAACAGAGAGACCTGTCAGATAGCCTCACGTGCAGCAAGTCTATCCGATCTTCTCACCTCTGTCACGGGAAGGACCGTGACAGCAGGATTCTGATACCTAGGACCCTAGCTGATCAGCTCTTTGAGGTGTTAACAGCACTCCCTGCAGCTTACCAAGCACAGTGTCATCCTTTGGATAGTGACTGTGCTTGGTATCATGGTTCAGCACCATTCACTTGAATAGGACTGAGCTTCTCCTAGGCCATGTGACTGATAAAAGTGACATTACTGGTCTAGGAAGAGGCCACGACGCTCACCAGAGTACCACGGCCTCCTCAAACAGCTGATCGGCAGTGGTTCTTTAGGTAGGACCCTCACTGATCTGATACTGATGACCTTTTCTGAGGATAGGTCATCAATATTAGAATCTTGGAAAATGCATTTTGAGGTGGTGGGTATACATCTTACTGTAGGCCAACTGCTAGGCACCTCTGGAGTTGGCTTATCTCCCGTGAGAATCAAGAATGTCAAAATCCGATCCTCCACCCCCTGCTCCCCCCCCCACCTGGTATCCGTTGTTGGGTAAAGTTAGGACATCCCCACATAACAGACGGTTGTTCATTCCTGCCAAAATCTATGGGTTTGGCCAATGTTTAACTAATGTAGATGGTCATCTTTAATATCCAATGCATTCCTGTTCATTAACTCATGAATATCCAGGGTAGCTCTGCTTATATATACCAAATATCTTGGAAGCCAATGGCTTTTCTATTCCTTAAAGGGGTTGCCAAGTTTGCAAAATACTGTAACTGCTTTGCTTTGGGTTTCACATTATTATGTTGTTCTAAAATTACATTTTGGATTCAGGCCCAATTTGTGATCTACAAGAGATGGAAGACTCTTAGTAAATTTGTTTTGACATGAAATATTTAGGCAGACTAGGTTTGTGCCATCTAAGACCCTAATTGGCATCTTACTCTCTTTGGAAAATCAAAACAGAAAAGAAAAAAGCTGACTAGAGCCTGAGATCAAACATAGGCACTTAAAACAGGAAGCTCTTGCGGCTCCTCCAGCCATGTTAATTGCTGCCAAAAAATACTTTGGGGAAAAATACACATCTTCCAAGCAGTGCACAACATAACTCCATAGTTTAACATTTTTCATGTGTTTAAAGCATTTTTTCCGTTAATAAACCAAATATTTAGTTGAAGTTTTTTTTTTACATATTTTACCTTTTGTAATGTTGCCTCCAGATTTATCTAAATTCAGACGTGGTAGAGAAAGTATTCCCTCACGTTAAACTCCTCAAATACTGCAATGAGTGGTTTGTCAGCTTATACTGTAGAGCCAGCTAGGCACATAAGAAAACTGTTAGCCAAATTCTCATTTGACCAACACCTACCTTTCCCAACCCCCCCATACAAATACATTCTGAACTCGGCTAAACATGCATGTGTTGTGAATGGGACAACAATCTCCACTGACAACAAAAGGATTGGGAATCCAATGTGCCCCACCCTTCTTTCCCACCACATCTGCCATCAGGGGAGAGGCGGAAGACCCCACACATATCAGAATATTTTACATTATTTTTTATTATAAAAATGTTTACCGGCTTTTCTTTTTATTACAATTTTATTATTCGTTTAATAAAAAACACAAATTCTCCAGAAATTTGGGGGTTGTGCTTTGCATTCCGTGTTGTCTGGGAGTACTTGGAAACTGGGTGGGGCAGGGGGCCAAACTAGATTTTTCTGTGGGGCTCTATAAGATCTGTGTTGGGAAGGGCTGGTGGGGCCCTTCCCGACTTTGTCATGGAGGCCCTATAAATTCTATTTAGGACCTTGAGATCACTCGTATTTGGCTATGACAATACCATACAACATTTATGATATGCCAGTACCCTCATTCTTTAAGCTAAATGTTACTCCATCTTTTTAATAATGCCACGGTCTGCCTGTGACCAGTCATGTAGATCACAGATCCTGTAAAGGAAGTGGCAATGGTGGCATTTTACCATGTCAATATGTATAAGTTTAGTAATTTCCTAGGCTGAGAGCTGAGAGCACATGATAAAGGCTGAGAGCACATGATAAAGGTTGGCACAATTACTTGGTATTGAATTTTGGATAACTGAGTCTCGTGGTGCTTGTTGCCAAGCCTTATCTTGAGATCTTTGTAATAATGCACACATACAGGTCTACTGAGGAAGAATTAAGGGGGTGCCTACTTTAAAAGAAAGCTAATAACTTCTGTTTTAATTCTAGCACTGTAGAGACTACATGAAAGGAGCTAATAAAGTGATACATGTCCCTGCTGGTATTTTAATGTTGTAAGCACATTGATTTTGGCAGAAACTTCTTTTTTTTTCTTTAGACGGCCAAAATCTGAAATCAATTTGTAGAACAAGCAGTCATCAGTCATTAATGGATTTCTCATCACATATTCTCCAGGGGGTCAGACTGGGTTCCCCTTGGGGCTCCCCTGGTATACACAGCAGCTCTATAATATAGAGGAGCTGCCAGGAGGCAACACGTCGGTTGCATGCATCAAGACAAATCTTTAGCTTGGCCCGCAAGCATTCTTCAAGGGCTCTTGGGACAAATAAGTATTTTATCCTGCTAAGAGTATGACATCTCTGAGGCCTGCACGAATTAAGAGTACGTGCAAAAGTCTGGTTAACCCTGTTGATGTTGTTTAAGGTACTATTATACCAGCAGATGTCATACAGATCACGATACACAAATGAAGATGTAGGGACTCGTTAATGACGAAAATTTAGCTTATTATTATTCACATAGATATTCGTCCGTACTTTCGGTCGTTACTTGTTGGCTTTTAAATCGTTCCTTGTTATTACATGTAATGATGGTGGACAGATGCTTAGTCAAAAGGCATGTATGAGATTGTTAGAGAGTAGATGACTCCTTATTATACAAACAGATTTATTAACAAAGAGTGCTAATTTTTTTAGCATGCTGAAAGATCACTATGGACGAGAAACGAACGATCTATCGCTCGTCTTTGAATCGTTCATAGCATACTTATTACATCACACGATTCTCGTTCAGTTTTGCTCGAATGCATGAGAATCTTTATGATATTCGCTCCATGTAACAGGGCCTTTAGAAAGTGTTCTAGGATGTTTCGATGAATTTTACTAAAAAATTTGCTTCATGATTAATTACTTTGTCATGAAGCACATTTATTTGTAAGTAGTGGATGCAATGGAGTGGGGATTGTGCGCTCCCCAAAATTGTACCCCTCAGATGGCGCGCTCATAAAAAACATTTGATTGCGAAGAGCCGGCCACCGCCATCTTGATTGTAGATCCAGCATGAAATCTTGCGTGGCCCGTGATAACGTCATCACGTCGATGGGATTTTGCGCGGGATCTTCAATGAAGATGGTGGCTGGCTCTTCACGCTCAAACGGATGAGGTAAGTATGTTTTTTTTACTGCTATTCAGAGAAAAAGATTCGCTACCACGAAACATGAGGAAATTTGACTTCATTGAAAATTTAATTTTTCCTGAAATTCGGGTTGAACACCACTTTGTGGAGTTCGATTCGCTCAACACTAATTGCAGCCACAGATGAGATAACAAAATCACCATTGTTAAATTTCCCACCAGGCACGTGCCTTAATGGCAGCATCTCTTATCAAACTGGGCCTATAGGTATGCCCATAATATGAATCCTTATCATTAGGTTTGTCTGTATTTCGTTTTGCAAGTAATGGACCCAGAAAATACGGATTCCTTCCATGTGTACTCCACATTTTTTTTACTCATCAATAAAAAGGTCTATTCTTGTCCCCTTTGGTCCAAGGATCCACCAAAAATCTCCTTTAGAACACTTCCTACCAATGCAGCCAACCATCAAACACCGTAAACAAAGGCAACCACCCTATCCTGTAGTCTTCCCCTTAACTCCCATTTGAATGAAAAATAAAATGACTGTGAGGAGGACCTACTTCATTTGGATTCTGCAGCACTCCTATGTAAGACAACTGAAATGAGGAGCTCATTCTATTGTGTCCCATAGAAATAAGTGGGTCAGTATTCTATATGCAAAAAATGAGCATAGCACATAGATGAAAAACGTGCGTGAAGCCTAAATCAAATACCAAATCTAGAATGAAGACTGAAAATTGCAGAGGCAAAGCAATAAGGAATAAGGATAAAAGAACTCTCCATATAAATCAGTTTGACAGTTATTTGGAGCATTTTTCCAAAATCAATTAGGTTTTTCCTTTTACACACGTAGTAGTTATACAATTATTGGCTTCCTGTTGCCACCACTATGGGACTGATCTGTGTATAGTTTTATAGGACTCCTACTGATCTAAATAAAAGATGCACAAAGATTAAGACCTTGTTGGCAGTAATCAACATGTATTGAGGAGTTAATTTAGCGCTCCCCTATCTCTGAGATGGGAGGGGACTTTTCTTTAAAATAAAGTGGAACCTGGCTTCTGCCATCGATACTATTACCCCGATTGCTACTCTGTAAAGTGTCAATAGAAGTGCGAAACAAGACGGAGGAGGGGGATTCAAACTAGGAAAACAGTAGGAGAAAATCCAGAGTTAAACCCAAAGTTCCTGCATTGACTGAGGGTCACCCTTTTCAGGGCAAGTGCTCCAAGAGCGGGCAAACAAGTTAGGGAATTCACTCCTGACAGCTGCAAAACAAGGAAAGTGAACTGCTAGAATAGGCCACTGAGCATACACCTGCAGAGGATTGCCTAAGACAGGGCTAAATATCTTGCTGACAGTAAATCAATGAGTGACCTCCAAAGACTAGCCACCAGAAACCTCTGTTTCAAGAGTTGCACCCTCTAAGACCCTTTTTAGACAACTATAAGTTGTATATCAATTATTTTACTTTAACTAATAAAAATAAGTCTTATCAGCAATAAGATTTAAGGAAACAACCCTGATGACAGCAATGGGAAACCAAATCTGTCCACAGGACAAGGGGAAGTCCTTGAGTAGTACAGTAAAGAAACACTGTTCCCTTATCGAGGTGCACTAGAAGAGACTTCCACTTACATTTTGAACCCCTTCCCAAATTGATTTTATAACTTTTCAAAAGAAATAGACCAGGAGGATTAAAACACCCAGCATAGGTACAATAGTATGAGACATTTATAAGCAAATTTTATAACGCAGCGCTGTAAGGTCTACAAGCCAGGCCTTTAGTGGTCCTAAAATAGATATTAGATCTTTGCCAAAATATGCTCCTTAAATCAGGGTAATAGGAATAACCTTGTTTTTACAGCAGTATTCTCCTCTATAACATCCATAAACCTAAATTGAAAAATCAAGTAACATCTATTTATATGACTTCCAGGTCCTGGGCATCAGGACAAAACATGGACACTCAGCAGAAGATGGACATGATAGCAATGGAATTTCTAATGTGAATCATTTGTAGAAGGAGATTTTAGTTTTAAAGAGCTATGGATATATATATAGATATCTGAAAACTCAGAGTACCCCCAAAGCTATGATCATACACAGGACTAGCACAGTGGACAGTGGATAAGTATCCCCAGGAGCAGTCCCAGCCGTCGGACCCCCACAATCTAATAGTTATCCCCTATCCTGTGGATCTAACCATACTACCCGTATAAATACAGTAGAAAGAAAGATAATCCAGCTCAATACGCAGACGGTGCAACGGTACTTGATGAAGAGCAGGTGAGAGCTGTTTCATCTTTTGTTGCTGTACCCGTATAAATAGTAGCACCATGAATATCAAAAGTTTTAACATTCTCATAAATAATATTGCTATACCAACACATAAGTGATACTGCTATACAGTATACATTAATCTTTACATACATATATACTGTACATACATGTCACACACACATATACACATTACATAACACACACATATATTCATGAACATTGAGCACACACATATACACATATAGTACTGTATTACATGGCAGCCATGCAGATTAATGGCAGTCTATGTATTATATTCAAGTCCAGCCATATAATACGTTATGTCAAAATGCCCCAATAGGGGATATCCTGATGGGACAACCCTTTTAAAATATATCCATGCCAGCAGAGTCAGTTTGCTAAGGATTCACAAATGAGACAGTAATACTCATGTAGTCCCCTTTCCAGTAAATGTCAGATTCCGATAACAGACTTGGAGAGATATGAAGATCTTGAACTCAGAAGATGATGAAAAATTTTACCCGGAGGAGTGCTGGGCACACCGGTATAGCACAAACCTCCATGGATGACACTTTGTATGGTAACTCAGTGAGCTATCTCTTTAAGAAAAGACATCAAATTCAATTGGGCATAATACAAACCAGACAGTCAAGCAGGTATAGGTTCACAGCTATTCGCCTCTTACTTACAGCGTCACCTGTTTATTCTAATGTTTTTAAGAACCATATTCTGTGTTAAAGCGCTTACAAAGTCCATAAAGGAAGCAAATTAACCACAGATGCTACAGAATGGGCGTATAAATAAAATAAGCAGGAGGCTTAAATAACTTTAAAATCTACCCATTTCCTTGCAGTCTCTTGAACACAATGTGCAGAAGAAATTGCGAGATCTAAAAAACGATCCGGCGCCCGATTAACCTTTTTTTTCCTAGCACTAAAATTAAGGGGATTGAATGGCGGCATTAATGATGCAGAGAGGAGTCTGATCACGGGAAGCTTTGTCGAGTTCCTATGGAGAGGAATGTGATCTCACCCGGTACACCGCTGAGAGGGCCCAATTGTCTCCTTCAGCTCTTAGTCTCTGGGTTACTGTGGAGAGGCCAATTAGACTGGATATCTGCTGCCTGAGAGCTCATTCTCCTACCCAGTGTACAGATCTTAATTAAATGCAAATAATCTTTAATTTCAAAGACACTAATGGGTCATCAGGAAAGAGTTAACTCACACTGAGCCTTCATTTTCTACATGAAGGAGAAAAAAACTATTTTGTTCAATACGTTTGGTTAGTCAAAATCTATAGTTTTTTTTTTTAACCAGCGTAATAAAGATGCGTAATCGTCTATCGCCTCATTTAATTTTTTAAATCTGAAAATTGATTCAATTTCATTTTAAACAAGAACCTAATTTAATTTTCAAAAATACACAAAGCAGAATTTATGACATTAGATGTCAATCAGCAAATAATATATTTCATCTGCATGAGATGGGCAGAATGAAGAATTTCTCTGGCATTGTGCATTATATATGTTGCAATTCATTTTAGATTGTGCTTGTGTGGTGCGCTGTGGATGTACTGAGCTCCCATTCTGATTGATATTGTGATATAGCTGTTCCCTTTGCAAAGTGAAATATTTCACGAGAATGGGAATCATTTCACAACAAATAATACCAACAAAGTTTGATGAACATTAGAATTTTCCAAAGTAGTAGTGACCTGAAAATATGATGACAAAGGAACCCCCATGCACAGCACTTGCAGTATATACAGTTAGGTCCATATATATTTGGACAGAGACAACATTTTTCTAATTTTTGCTCTGTACATTACCACAATGGATTTTGAACAAAACAATTCAGATGCAGGTGAAGTTCAGACTTTCAGCTTTAATTCAGTGGGTTGAACAAAATGATTGCATAAAACTATGAGGAACTAAAGCATTTTTTAAACTCAATCCCTTCATTTCAGGGGCTCAAAAGTAATTGAAAAAATGTAATAATTGTAAATAAAATGTTAATTTCTAATACTTGGTTGAAAACCCTTTGTTGGCAATGACTGCCTGAAGTCTTGAACTCATGGACATCACCAGAAGCTGTGTTTCCTCCTTTTTAATGCTCTGCCAGGCTTTTACTGCTGTTTGTTTGTGGGCCTTTCTGTCTGAAGTTTAGTCTTTAACAAGTGAAATGCTCTATTGGGTTCAGATCAGGTGACTGACTTGGCCATTCAAGAATATTCCAATTCTTTGCTTTAATAAACTCCTGGGTTGCTTTGGCTTTATGTTTTAGGTCATTGTCCATCTGTATTATGAAACGCCGACCAATCAGTTTGTCTGCATTTGGCTGGATCTGAGCACACAGTATGTCTCTGAAAACCCCAGAATTCATCTGGCTGCTTCTGTCCTGTGTCCCATCATGAATAAACACTAGGGACCCAGTGCCACTGGCAACCATGCATGCCCAAGCCATCACACTGCCTCCGCCGTGTTTTACAGAGGATGTGGTATGCTTTGGATCATGAGCTGGACCATGCCTTCACCCTACTTTTTTCTTTCCATCATTCTGGTAGAGGTTGATCCTGGTTTCATCTGTCCAAAGAATGTTCTTCCAGAAGTGTGCTGGTTTTTTTTTATATGTTTTTTTTTTAGCCAAGTCCAATCTAACCTTCTTATTCTTGAGGCTTATGAGTGGCTTGCACCGTGCAGTGAACCCTCTGTATTTACTTTCATGCAGTCTTCTCTTTATGGTAGATTTGGATATTGATACGCCTATATCCTGGAGAGTGTTGTTCACTTGGTTGGCTGTTGTGAAGGGGTTTCTCTTCACCATGGTAATTATTCTGCGATCATCCACCACTGTTGTCTTCCGTGGACGTCCAGGTCTTTTTGCATTGTTGAGGTCACCAGTGCTTTCTTTCTTTCTCAGGATGTACCAAACTGTAGATTTTGACACTCCTAATAGTGTAGCAATTTCTTGGATGGGTTTTTTCTGTTTTCGCAGATGAAGGATAGCTTGTTTCACCTGCACGGAAAGCTACTTTGACCGGATTATTTCTCAGCAAAATCTTCAAAATGCAAGCACCACACCTCAGATCAACTCCAAGCCTTTTATGTGCTTAATTGAGAATGAAATAATGAAGGAATTGCCCACACCTGCCCATGAAACAGCCTTTGAGTCAATTGTCCAATTACTGTTGGTGTCTTTAAAAACAGAATGCCACATATAAAGGAGTTGAAACTGCTAAACCCTTCATCCAATTTTAATGTGGATACCCTCAAATGAAAGCTAAAAGTCTGGACTTTATGTCCATGTCCATTATATAACTATAACTTGAATATGTTTTAGTAAACAGGTAATAAAAACAAAATTTGTGTCAGTGTCCAAATATATATATGTACAAACTGTATAGCAACCCACTATCTTCTGCCACAGTGTAGTAACATATAAGCATGGTTTGGTAGGTTATTTCATTTTTACACATCTATCATTCTGCAAGAGATTGTACGAAGTATCTTTTTGTCCCATGAGTGATATGATCGGCTCCCCGCCCAAGGATGGCGGAAGGTAAGGGTAAGGCAACACGGTCTGGTATCCTGATGCAGTTTTAGAGGCCAAAATCAGAACTGGATCATTAAAGGTGAGAAAGTATATGAATTCTCCTCTTTTTTTAAAACTGACTCCTGATTTAGGCTCCCAAAACTGCATCAGGAAACACTCAGACACAGATGCAACTGGGACAATGGCTTTACTAATCACATGTGAGGCCACATGCTTGGCGGTTAGAAAGTTCTTTCAACAATCAACTGGACTGGTGTTAGATTACTGCCAAACTCGGCATATCGTGCAGATATGTTAATTATGAAGTGTGGTCTGATAAGAAACTTGGTCTTGCCACAAAAGGCCATAAAAGTGCTTTCCCTGCTGCCCTATACACATTATGGGGGCACTATGGGGAAGGGGAGAGGAACACTATGTGAGCATTTACCAGGGGCATTATATAGGGGTGTTTTATACTTGCACACATAATGGGGGCACTATGGGGACATTAGCTCAGCTGGGGGCACTGAGGGAATTTTTTGTACTGGCGCACAGAACGGGAGCATTTTTGAACTAGTGCACATTATTATTATTATTATTGAAGGTGGCAGGTGAGTTGTTAAGAAGGTAGGAGGATGATGGAAAAGTAGGAACCTAAGATGTCTTTTGTCAAACTGCAAAGATGGGTGAAAAATCATCATGGCGGTCTGGTCTCAAAGGAGAAGATGAAGAAAGAGAAGGTCTGCATCAGAGGAGAAGTTACTTGATATAAGAGGTATAGGGTGCTGTATTCTGGATAGCACAGAATATAATATGTATGCAAATATGTCTTTAGTGCTAGGTACAAATGTGTATAACATGTATATGGTGTAGGTAAATCTACTGTAAGTGTAGCCTAGGGGTCATTTATATTCTGTATGGTGTATATTGTATATGTGACTATATGAGTGTAGTGTCTATATAGTCTGTTTATGTATGCATACCTCCTAACCATCCCAGATCTGGCATAACTACTGTGTGGGGGGCACAATGGAGACTAAGCAGGGTTGGGACATGTACAGATAGACATTGGGAGGAGTTAGAGGTGTGGGCCAGCGCTGTAAAAAAAAACTTTGCGCAACACTGATAGTTTAGCTCTTTAGGCTTTTTAAAAGTTTTGTGGTATGTGTGTGTGTAGTGTATACATGGTGTATTTATGTATGTGTACCATGTATATGGTGTATTTATGTGTGTTGCATATATATGGTGTATGTACTGTATATGTAAACATGTGTCGTGATGCCGCGTATTTGCCGTTGAGTAGGGAACCTGTTGTTAAAAATTAGAATCCCACCCCTGTGTGTGGGATACACAGCTGGCCAATAAGCAGGAAGATGGTTCGCTCTCTGCACTGCTTATTGGCCAGCTGATTTTTAAACACCGCCTCCTGGTCTCACTCTGGGCTCTGCTGCTTCACGTGCCTGCCGGATCGGTCATCCTTACAGAGAATGCAGCAGAGCCCTGTGAGAGAAGGAAATAGAGGACCCATGTCACATCCAGCAGCGCTCTGCTGCTCTGACCTCCTCCTGACTCCTGACCTCTGTGATCTGTAGCCTGGAATCTGGACTGGAGACAGCACAGAAAGAAGCTATCAGAAGCACAGGTCCAACCCCTGGAGCCCATCCTTAGCCAGCACAGATGGGGAAGACAGCCGTTAATTCTGTAATTCTGTAAGTGACTGTTAGTGTAGTCACACACTGTGCTGTAAGTGATTATATATATATATATATATATATACACACACATATATAGGGTATATACAATATATATAATAACATAGACCCCCCCCTCCCCCATAGACCACTTATATGTTCAAGTTCTGAGAGGTTCAGTCCCTGCCCTTTATTGCCCTATTAGTAATATCCAATTTCTAATAGGACACTGAGAGGCAGGGAATGCTACCTAGATGTGTAACACAGTGATGGTGCAGGCTCAGGAGTTAAGCCTGTGCCATCAACTGTTTTTGTCAGCTATAACCTACAACTGACACATAGGTTAAGCTGGCAGGGCTGAAGCAAGCACCAATTCTGCCATTTTAACCCTTTAGATGCAGCATGCTGATGTAACAAAAGTTATGCAAAATATGCCTAAAATAGGAGTATTTCAGGTGCAGAGGGTGGCGCAGAAGTTAGGTCTAAACTTGTGCGCGGGGAAGGGGACGGGTGTAGAAAATGGTCTAAATGTCAGACAGCTTGGAAGCTGTCTTACATTTAGAACTGGTGCTGGATGCACCAAAGTTATGCAGGCGCCCCTACATAACTTCAGCAGAACCACCGCCAGCACAGGGCCTTTATTAAGACTGACATCTAAACCGTCAGTGTACATAAATGTTCCCCATAAAATTTATCCATAACATTCTTATTAGGTTAGTGCAATAATTGTACTTTTTAGGCCTCATTCACATTTCCATTTTTCACAAACATCTGCTGTCTATAATTTCTGCAGACAGCACCCGTACCCATTGATTTTAATGTGTCTCACTGACAGATCCATTGAAGTCTATGGGTCTGTGAAAATTACAGACACAACATGGATGGCATCCGTGTTTGGTCCATTTTTCACTGATAGGAGACACTCTGGAAATTAATTTTCAGCTGAGCATTGTCTGTGGAATACGGGTGACATGCGGAGGGCAAACTATGAAAACACATGGACTAAACACGGATCCTTCACAGACATTTTGACAGATGAAATGTGGATGGTTGTTTTAACGTCAAACTGACACGAAAATGGGAATGAGGCCTTACTGTGCGAGGGGAGGTGGCCCAATTCAGAATTTTGCCCCGGGGCTAATGATTTCTATGTACGTTCCTGTTGTGTGTGTATATATATACACTGCGTGCAGAATTATTAGGCAAATGAGTATTTTGACCACATCATCCTCTTTATGCTTGTTGTCTTACTCCAAGCTGTATAGGCTCGAAAGCCTACTACCAATTAAGCATATTAGGTGATGTGCATCTCTGTAATGAGAAGGGGTGTGGTCTAATGACATCAACACCCTATATTAGGTGTGCATAATTATTAGGCAACTTCCTTTCCTTTGGCAAAATGGGTCAAAAGAAGGACTTGACAGGCTCAGAAAAGTCAAAAATAGTGAGATATCTTGCAGAGGGATGCAGCACTCTTAAAATTGCAAAGCTTCTGAAGCGTGATCATCGAACAATCAAGCGTTTCATTCAAAATAGTCAACAGGGTCGCAAGAAGCGTGTGGAAAAACCAAGGCGCAAAATAACTGCCCATGAACTGAGAAAAGTCAAGCGTGCAGCTGCCAAGATGCCACTTGCCACCAGTTTGGCCATATTTCAGAGCTGCAACATCACTGGAGTGCCCAAAAGCACAAGGTGTGCAATACTCAGAGACATGGCCAAGGTAAGAAAGGCTGAAAGACGACCACCACTGAACAAGACACACAAGCTGAAACGTCAAGACTGGGCCAAGAAATATCTCAAGACTGATTTTTCTAAGGTTTTATGGACTGATGAAATGAGAGTGAGTCTTGATGGGCCAGATGGATGGGCCCGTGGCTGGATTGGTAAAGGGCAGAGAGCTCCAGTCCGACTCAGACGCCAGCAAGGTGGAGGTGGAGTACTGGTTTGGGCTGGTATCATCAAAGATGAGCTTGTGGGGCCTTTTCGGGTTGAGGATGGAGTCAAGCTCAACTCCCAGTCCTACTGCCAGTTTCTGGAAGACACCTTCTTCAAGCAGTGGTACAGGAAGAAGTCTGCATCCTTCAAGAAAAACATGATTTTCATGCAGGACAATGCTCCATCACACGCGTCCAAGTACTCCACAGCGTGGCTGGCAAGAAAGGGTATAAAAGAAGAAAATCTAATGACATGGCCTCCTTGTTCACCTGATCTGAACCCCATTGAGAACCTGTGGTCCATCATCAAATGTGAGATTTACAAGGAGGGAAAACAGTACACCTCTCTGAACAGTGTCTGGGAGGCTGTGGTTGCTGCTGCACGCAATGTTGATGGTGAACAGATCAAAACACTGACAGAATCCATGGATGGCAGGCTTTTGAGTGTCCTTGCAAAGAAAGGTGGCTATATTGGTCACTGATTTGTTTTTGTTTTGTTTTTGAATGTCAGAAATGTATATTTGTGAATGTTGAGATGTTATATTGGTTTCACTGGTAAAAATAAATAATTGAAATGGGTATATATTTGTTTTTTGTTAAGTTGCCTAATAATTATGCACAGTAATAGTCACCTGCACACACAGATATCCCCCTAAAATAGCTAAAACTAAAAACAAACTAAAAACTACTTCCAAAAATATTCAGCTTTGATATTATTGAGTTTTTTGGGTTCATTGAGAACATGGTTGTTGTTCAATAATAAAATTAATCCTCAAAAATACAACTTGCCTAATAATTCTGCACTCCCTGTATATATATATATATATATATATATACAGTACAGACCAAAAGTTTGGACACACTTTCTCATTTTTGGACACAGTTTTCTTTATTTTCATGACTATGAAAATTGTATATTCACACTGAAGGCATCAAAACTATGAATTAACACATGTGGAATTATATACATTATATACATAACAAACAAGTGTGAAACAACTGAAAATATGTCATATTCTAGGTTCTTCAAAGTAGCCACCTTTTGCTTTGATTACTGCTTTGCACACTCTTGGCATTCTCTTGATGAGCTTCAAGAGGTAGTCCCCTGAAATGGTTTTCACTTCACAGGTGTGCCCTGTCAGGTTTAATAAGTGGGATTTCTTGCCTTATAAATGGGGTTGGGACCATCAGTTGCGTTGAGGAGAAGTCAGGTGGATACACAGCTGATAGTCCTACTGAATAGACTGTTAGAATTTGTATTATGGCAAGAAAAAAGCAGCTAAGTAAAGAAAAACGAGTGGCCATCATTACTGTAAGAAATGAAGGTCAGTCAGTCAGCCGAAAAATTGGGAAAACTTTGAAAGTAAGGGCTATTTGACCATGAAGGAGAGTGATGGGGTGCTGCGCCAGATGACCTGGCCTCCACAGTCACCGGACCTGAACCCAATCGAGATGGTTTGGGGTGAGCTGGACCGCAGAGTGAAGGCAAAAGGGCCAACAAGTGCTAAGCATCTCTGGGAACTCCTTCAAGACTGTTGGAAGACCATTTCAGGGGACTACCTCTTGAAGCTCATCAAGAGAATGCCAAGAGTGTGCAAAGCAGTAATCAAAGCAAAAGGTGGCTACTTTGAAGAACCTAGAATATGACATATTTTCAGTTGTTTCACACTTGTTTGTTATGTATATAATTCCACATGTGTTAATTCATAGTTTTGATGCCTTCATAGTCATGAAAATAAAGAAAACTCTTTGAATGAGAAGGTGTGTCCAAACTTTTGGTCTGTACTGTATATAGATATAGATATATATTACTTAAATGGTACTTTATATTTGTGCAGGGAGGGCCCAATACTGAGTTTTGCTATGACGCCCCATGATTTCTATGTACGCCCCTGCTATCTATGCATATCTATCTATCTATCTATCTATCTATCTATCTAACCATATCTATCTATCTATTCATTTACCTATCTATTTAATTCTGACAAAAGACAAAACTACAGCGCCGTGTATAGTGTAGGACAGTCGAGAAGCACTGATAAGAGTATTGACCAAAGCTTCTTTGGTAATACTCTCACCTTGTTTGGTTGTGAATGATCAGTCACAACCACTATTTAGGCAAAGACACAGGGTGAATAACCCAAGAAATAGAAGCGGGTGTCCAGATGATGCCATGGAGTAGAACTGGACCAGAAGAAGTATGCACAATGAACTTCGAGGAACCTCACAAACTCCAGGGCTCAAACATTTGAAGAAAATCCAAGCTTTAGTGATAGTTTAATCATAACGCGTTTTGGGGACAAAGCATTTATCTATCTATGTATCTACTGTCTACTCTATCTATCTTACTTACACTCTGTTGGACTCTTTCAGGAATAAACAAGTACCATTTAAATACTTCATCATTACAGAGGCACAGCAGGCTGAAGTGTACTGAACTATAGGAAATAGAAGAGTCATTATCATTTGCCTTCGGACTGTTCTGAGTAAAGTTTTGCATTAACCACTGTCTATGAAACATAGCGCTTATGAGTTACTTGCCTCCAGTATGTCTCTCTCTACCATTTTGTCAACCATTCAGTGAGAGCACATTATGGTGAACCAGCCCCAGGACCCTTTTAAAAGCTTTTTAGTGTGATAAACTGTCTGCTTAGTTTTATTTATTTCTTTTCTGGATAATTTTGCCTGTTTTCAAATTTATCTAAAGGCAACGAAGTCAGCGAGAATCTGCATCAGATAAAAAGTGTGAGCTGATTATTTCTTCCTTCATGTGATTTAAATGAATATATCATTATCATATAGTGCCTAGCCCAAGAAAAGTGCTGATCTTTTTTTATATAAATTTATTATAGAATGTAGTTCTATTTAAAAATTCCCATTTTTATATGAAATATATGGTCAATCCGCAAAGCAGTTAGCAAAATTTAGTGAAAGTGAAAATTTTGCCCGCAACTGCTCACACCAAAGTAACATTTATCTCTGCTGCAGTGAGTATATTCCTGTTGCAGATGGCACACAGGACCTTGCAAACAAACTTACCTGAGAACACAGAAAAGTGGGTAAATTCAGATTTCATTTTAAAATGAGGGTGGTGAGCATTCCTTGGGCTATCAAATTCCACAGATTTGGGGAATACAATATCACCTTATGGAGAGCTCCGTAACACTCTCCCTCTGCTCTGCAATGATTAGGGTAAATCATCCCGAAACAGCTGTCTGCAGATGAGATGCTGGCTTAATTATTATCCAAGTCATGTCTCAAGGACTTTCAAAAGGTCAACCATTAAGTTATAGTATAGCTACCTTACATTTGGTAGCATTAGAGGCAGAGCTTGCTACGAGCTCATTTGTACACCCTCTTCCCAGAATTCCAGTGGAGCATTACCTGACCTATAAGACTCCTCCATAAGGAAATATTGTATTCCCCAAATCCTGACTTAGGCCTCTCACCCAGTTAAGGCAGTACTCTCTGTTCTGCATTGATGAGGGGCGATCACCCCGAAACAGCTGTCTGCAGATGAGATGCTGGCTTAATTATTATCAAAGTCATGCCTTTTAAAAGTTCAAACATTGGATAGCTGCCTTACATCTGGTAGCAGCAGAGGCAGAGCTTTTTAAGAGCTCATTTACATACCCTCTTCCCAAACTCCAGAGACACCTTTAAGAAGAATGTCCATCCCCTAATGCCATGATGTATAAAGTCCAGCATTCCATGCAGATTCATTTGCTAAACTATCTTTCTGTTGATCAAGCTCTGTTAAGCCTCATGCACAGAACTGTACGTGTTTTGCAGTCTGAAAACTGCGGATCCGCAAAATACAGATACTGTCCATGTTGCATCCACATTGTTTGCGGACCCATTGACTTCAACGGGTCCGTGTGCTTTCTGGATCATATGTCCGTCCCACAAAAGGATAGAATATGTCCGCAAAATGTGGACCATAGACCCACTGAAGTCAATAGATCTAACAAAATAAATGGGGATTGCATCCGTATTTTGTGGATCTGCAATTTTCAGAACATAAAACGGATACAGTCTTGTGCATGAGAACTTATCTGTCATACAACTACAAGTCCTCAGTATAAACATGAAGTTAAAAGGGTTGTCGGAGCTACAGATATTGATGATCAATTGATGATCCTGGCAGTGCCGGATTATTTCAGTTCAGTTCCCATTCACTTGTATGAGAACTGAGGTGCAGACACTGAACAGTGGATGATGCTTTCTGTTTCCAGCTCTGTCTATTGTGCTTTTCAGGTACCTGGCAGCTAGGTATGGGACCCCCAGATATCTGATACTAATGATCTATTTTAAGAATTTCTAAAGTCTGGACAACCCCTTTAATTGATAACATCAGAATACTTTCAACCACCACTAGTGGCAGCTAACTACATAAACTACATAACTACATAAACTACCAGCTCCCCCTACTGGCGACTGCTAATCAATATAGGGGAGATCTCTATCAGAAAACTGAGCTTTGGCCTCTATAGATATATTAAGGTATATTAAGAAAAATGTCTGAAAATAATTCAAAAATGACTTTAATTAATTCATTTTATTTAATTCATTAAATTCTTAACTTTCAGAATTCCAATCTTGTTATACATTTCTGATGTGTACCCAAATAATACTTATGTGAAGCCAATAAAAACAAAACAAAATAAAATAAATGTTTTTCAAAAAATAAAAATAAAAACACAAAGAAGCAATCAACAAAGGGAAATAGAACAATTCTAAGGGATCTTGAAAGAGAATACAGATTTCTGATGGTAAAGAACACAGTGATTACAGGGAGGCTTGACACTGTCACCTTCATTACTTGTGGTCCTTAAGGGACTAGAAGGGGTAATGGATTGTGTCCAAAGACCTTAATTACAAAAGCTTATAAATGCCGGATTGGTAGGTCGTAGGTCTCGGTCTAAACCCCTTAGCTATTGTGACAAAGAGACATGTTTACGAAACACCCTATTTCTTCCTCAGTAAAATCCTTGCGTTTAGCTGGAACACAAGATTATATTTTAAAGAAAAGTCTAAATAATAGGGTCAAGGAAACAGCGAGGAAGCACAACGGTGAGGCACGCCAAGAATGATGGCTCAGTTTATCTCTAAATACAGGTGACTGGCCCTTGTTTAATCTGTGGATAAATACGAAAGATTTGGTGTCTTTTGTCACTACCACTGGTACATATAAAGCGTTCTATGTATAAAATGTACAAAATCCAAAAACCACTGAAAAGGACTGAACATTAGACCCACTAAAATTGGCTGTTATAGTATGGTTTCTACACAGTAGAAGCCTGTGGCTGTTAGTTCCATGAAGGCTGCACCTTAATGGGGAGGGTGCAACTGCCCTGGGGGGGAAAATGGTTAGACGGCTGGAGGAGCTTTTAAACTAGGATCTGGTGGAGAGTTGGGTGTCATACTAATAAGGGGGTAGATAGTGTAGATAGAGAGTGGGATATAGTAGGGGACAGTGGGGATTTAGTGGGGGCTGGGGTTAGTCAGAAAAGTAGGAAGAAAACTGGGCAGAACTATACACCGATGAAAAATAGAACTGCCGGTAACAAGAACCTGTTACATACAAACATCAACCCAAAAATCCCAGATATTTACTTTACAGGTAATAGTAATTTAAAATGTACTTTCACAAATGCCAGAAGTCTAGCTAGCAAAATGGGGGAACTGGAGGCTATGGTACTAGAAGAACATGAAGATGTAGTTGGTGTGGCTGAGACATGGTTGGACTCTTTGCATGACTGGGCTTTTAATATTGAGGGTTTTACACTATTTAGGAAAGATAGGGTCAATAGAAAAGGCGGTGGTATGTGCCTGTATGTGAGGAGTGATCTGAAGACAAGTGTGAAAGAGGCAATTGTGGGTGAGGATGGTGAGGATGTTGAAACCTTATGGGATAGAAGTGCAACTGTATAACCAAATAGAGTGGCCGCACTGGTACAGTGGTGTTAATGGGAGATTTTAACTTCCCAGACATTGACTGGGGTCATGGTTCTGCCTCAACCGCAAAGGGGAGAAGATTCCTCAACTTGCTGCAGGACAACTTTATGAGCCAGTTTGTAGAAGCTCCCACTAGGGGCAATTCTCTGTTGGATCTAGTAATCTCTAATGATGCAGAGCTTGTTGGAAATGTTACTGTTCAAGAAACACTAGGTAATAGTGACTACAATATAATTATATTCCCCCTAAACTATAAGAAGCAAACTCTGTCAGGCAGAGCAAAAACGCTGAATTTTAAAAGCCTAATTTCCCTGGGTTGAGGGCAGCGTTTTTAGGGCATAGACTGGGAGAAGCTACTGTCACATAATAATACTGAGGATAAATAGGAGAGCTTTAAATTCACATTGAGTAATGCACAAAATGTTTTATTCCTTTAGGTAACAAGTATAAAAGGCTAAAATAAACCCCCATGGCTTACAGCTACTATAAAAAGAGCAATAAAAGACAAAAAAGGGCATTTAAAAAATACAAATCCGAGGGGTCAGCTGTAGCATTTGAAGTTTAAAAAGGGCTTAATAAAATCTGTAAAAAGGAGATAAAATTAGCAAAAATACAAAACGAACAGCAAAAGACAGCAAAACAAATCCCCCAAAAATTGTTAAATATATAAATGCTAAAAAACCAAGGTCTGAGCAGGTAGGTTCCCCTATATAATGGTAAATGGGGGTTAGTCACTGAAGATAAGGCAGAGTTACTAAATGGGTTTTGTAGCTCTTTACATACAAAAGAAGAGAAAGGAGTTGATATTTGTGGTGCTGGGGCTGTTAGTACATCCAGTAATATACTCAATTGGCTAACTGGTCCAAGATATGGTCCAAGATAAGTTAAATATGGTAAATGTGAACAAGGCTCCAGGTCCAGATGGATTACACCCAAGAGTGCCTAAAGAGCTCAGTTCAGTCAGTGCTGTGCCCCTGTTTATAATTTTTAAAGATTCTCTAGGTACTGGTACAGTGCCAAGTGATTGGCACAAGGCAAATGTGGTGCCCATATTCAAAAAAGGATCTAAGTCCTCCACAGGTAATTATAGACCAGTTAGTTTAACTTCTGTTGTGGGAAAAATGAAGGACTCTTAAGGAACTATATACAGGAGTATGTGACTGTAAATAATATTATAAGTGATAACCAACATGGGTTTACCAAGGACAGAAGTTGTCAGACTAACCTGATTTGTTTTGAGGAGGAGGAGAGTAGTAGCCTGGACAGAGGGGCGGCTGTGGATGTAGTGTTTCTGGATTTTGCAAAGGCTTTTGATGCTGTCCCTCATAGATGTTTAATAGGTAAAGTAAGGTCTATAGGATTGGAAAGTATAGTCTGTAATTGGATTGAAAATTGGCCGAAGGACCATGTCCAAAGAGTTGTGGTCAATGATTCCTATTCAGAATGGTCCCGGATTATAAGTGGAGTAACCCAAGGTTCAGTGCTGGGTTAATTTATTTATTAATGATATCGAGGATGGGATTACCGTATTTTTCGCCCTATAAGACGCACCGGCCCATAAGACGCGCCTAGGTTTTTGAGGAGGAAAATAAGAAAATAATTATTTTGAACCAAAAGGTGTGCTTTTGGTGGGCTTTGAACTAATGGTAGCCTGTGAATGACACTATTATGGGGGATCTGTGGATGACGCACTGTTATGGGGGATCTGTGGATGACACTATTATGGTGGTCTGTGGCTGACACTGTTATGAGCGTCTGTGGATGGCACTGTTAAGGGGGTCTGTAGATGGCACTGCTATGGGGGTCTGTGCCTGACACTATTATGGGGGATCTGTGGCTGACACTGTTATAGGGGTCTGTGGCTGACACTGTTATGGGCATCTGTGGATGGCACTGTTATGGGGGCGTCTGTGGATGGCACTGTTATGGGGGTCTGTGGCTGACACTATTATGGGGGATCTGTGGCTGACACTGTTATGGGGGTCTGTGGCTGACACTGTTATGGGCATCTGTGGATGGCACTGTTATGGGGGTGTCAGTGGATGACAATGCTATGGGGGCATCTGTGGATGGCATGACACTGCTATGGGGGGATCTGTGGATGACAGATAAATAGCATCTTATGCTATGTGTCATCCACAGATACCCCCCATAACAAAGTCAGCCACTGTGAATGACCCCCAATACAGGGGGTGGGGGCTGGCATCTACAGTAGTTTTGTAATGGCAGAGGGGCCCAGTGCAGTCATTGTATTCTATTGCACCAGGCCACGCTCACTGTACTAATCGTATCTAACTGCAAGCAATGTTTAACTATAGAATATCTTCAATCCAGCAGCCTGTACTTACATCCATAGCAGGCAGGAGGCAGGAGGCTTGGCGGGCGGGCACTGGCAGAGTAACTCACTACGTCACGCGCCCGCGACGCCTGCTTCATTCATAAAGTGGGCGGAGCAGGCGCGTGACATAGTGAGTTACGCTGCCAGTGCCCGCCCGCCCAGCCTCCTGCCTGCTACGGACATAAGTACAGGCTGCTGGATTGAAGATATTCTATAGTTAAACATTGCCTGCAGTTAGATACGATTAGTACAGTGAACGGGGCCCGCTGCCATTATAAAACAAGATGCCGCCCCACAGCCCCTCCTCGCTGATACACCTCCGACCGCGCTGTGCAGCATGCGGTCGGCGGTGTATCAGTGTAAACGGCAGCATTCGCTCCATAAGACGCACTGCCATTTTCCTCCCACTTTTGGGGGGGAAAAGTGCCTCTTATAGGGTGAAAAATACGGTAATAGCACCATTTCTATTTTGGCAAATGACACTATGCTATGTAGTACTGTACAGTCTATGGAAGATGTCCATAAACTACAAGCTGACTTGAACACTCTGAGTGATTGGGCATCAACTTGGCAAATTAGGTTCAATGTGGATAAATGTAAAGTTATGCATCTTGGTAGTAATAATCTCCGTGCTTCATATGTCCTAGGGAATGTAACACTGGGGGAGTCACTTATAGAGAAGGATTTGGGTGTCCTTGTAGATCATAGATTGAATAACAGCATACAATGTCAATCAGTTGTTTCTAAGGCCACCAGGATATTGTCATGCATTAAACAAGGCATGGACTCGTGGGGCAGGGATGTAATACTACCACTTTACAAAGCATTGGTGCAGCCTCAACTGGAATATGCAGTTTAGTTCCGGGCACCAGTCCATAGAAAGGACGCACTGCAGCTGGAAAAAGTACAGAGGAGAGCGACTAAATTTATAAGGGGCATGGAGGGTCTTAAAAGATTAAAAGAATTTAATTTATTTAGTCTTGAGAAGAGACGTCTAAGGGGGGACATGATTTACCTATACAAATATAAAAATGGGCCATACAAAAAATACGGAGAAAAACTGTTCCATGTAAAATGCCCTCAAAAGACAAGGGGGCACTTCCTCCGACTGGAGAAGAAAAAGTTCAGTCTTCAGAAGCGTCAAAGCTTCTTTACCGTAAGAATGGTGAATCTGTGGAATAGACCGTAGGATGTGGTCACAGAAGGAACAGTGGACAGTTTTAAAAAGGGTTTAGATGAATTCTTAAAAGTAAACAACATTAATGCTTATGAAAACGTGTAGAAATCTGAGTCTCATATCCTTCTGGGATTCACATCCCCACCTATTCTTTGGTTGAACTTGATGGACGTATGTCTTTTTTCAACCGTATTAACTATGTAACTATGTAACTACCTCTATAATTTTGTCCCAGTTCATTTTGTTATGTTTTCCATTCCACATACATACCATGAATACCATGAAGACAGACTATCTAATCTCCCTGTTATTCGCAAATAGGGGGGTGGGCATTGGCACAAGGATCATGGGAATGGGAGCTGGGCCATTTTGACCTGGTGGCAGCATTAAGGAGAGCCAACACTGATCTTTGCTATAGGGGTTTTCTCTCTCTTCTATGCATGACATAACCCTATCTGTGGCACTATAGCGTTGTGTACAAGTACCAGTTCACGCATTGAAGGGCAATTTTCCCTTCATATATTCTTTAGAAAATAGTGGCAAAATAATTTGTTTTCAAAGATTAATGGGAATGAACAATACTTACCAGATAATGTTCAAATTACCGCAGGATGACACAAAGAAGCACAAAAAACTTTTTCACTTAAAATTAACATTTCAATAGGTGAGAAACTTTAAAACAAAGGCAATTAAGCTGATAACTTGATTTAAAGAAATGTGTTAGATCTGGTTTTACAGGGTAAATGGGGTCTAAATTGTCTTTCGATTTGTTTCTTTTCTTCTTTATCACACTGACTTATATGATAGTGTACAAATTAAATTAAAAGATATCTCTGGGTAGCCCTGATGGATTCTAGGGCGCATGGGGTTGTCATGTAGACATTCCTACCTCAGTTCAACTGTTCTTTCATATTTCGTATTATGGGGACAGAGATGTGACAATGAGAGTAAAGTTTTTTTTGAGATTTTGATATTGATGGCCTATACTCAGGATAGGTCATCAATATCAGATCGGTGAGGGGTCTGACTCCTGGCACCCCTGTCAATCATCTACTTAAAGAGGCGAGTGACGCAGCCTCTTCCTAGGCCAGTGACATCACATTCATCGGTCATGTGGCCTAGGCACAGCGGTGCATGCAGTGGCTTTTATCTGGCTAAAACCCAGTACTCATGCTGGAAAGCGGCTGGATCCCCACCAGAACCCAATTCGAGTGAATGGGTTCCAGTGGTGAATGGCAGTGTCCCGCTTGTTCTCTGCCAGAACACCCTGTTGGACCAGTTAAACAGAGGTGTGAACCTACCATTAAACAGATGTGTCAGGAAAGGGTCCTCGTTAAAGGCTAACTGTCATATTATTATTATTTTTGAGTATTGGATTGTGGTGATTAATATCTCCTTGGTGGCCCTATTTCAACTTTTCACTGTATATTGAATTACCCCTTAATTCCACATTTTTGTTCCCTGTACTGCCTACTTTTACCTGTGCTTAAAATAGGGTTGCTAGGCATGGTTCGTCTATCTGTTGAAGGACGGAGCACGCAGCGTGCAGGCTCAGATTACTGACAGCCAGGGACTGTAAGTAAATGATTAAAGCCAGGTCCTCCCCAGCAGCTGATAACAGTGCCTGGGCAGTGTGCACTTCTCCCTGTCCCTGCGCTTGGCAGACGCTCCCTCACTCAGCAGCGCTGGAGAATGCAGAGTTGAAGCAGGGCACAACAGGGAAGGGAGATCTGCCATCTGCTCAGTGTATAAATGAAAGCAACATGTGGTAAGAGGACCCCTTTGTGCTGCAGGAGATTAACCCTTTAGGGGGGAGGGCTCTGGTTACTGACACTTTTGGGGGGCTATTGTTAATGGCTAGTGAGGGCAGGCGGGATTAGCCTCAGGGTGAGGGCAGTGGCGGCCATCTTAACTGAATAGTGAAATTGCAGTTTTATGCAGACTGGCTGCTAAGGCCTGAATCTTATTAAATATGGGGTAAGTCAGTCTAATAGTAACTGATTCTGGAATATCTTGTTATTAGTAACTACATATATAAAAAGTGAAATTAGGGTCTAAATGTGACAGTTATCCTTTAAAAGTAAATGTAGGTAAGTCTGAATTACAGTATGGACCTCACCCAAGTCAAGTGTTGGTCTGTTCCAATGCGCAGCTAGCCTGACTTTAGTAACTGGTCTGATTGGAATCAGTCACTGGAGTTACTATTTTAAGTGAAACTAGGCCCCCCCACCCAAGCCCCCCAGTATTAATCATTGGTGGCGCAGTGCGCCCTTCCCCCCCCAAGACCAGTATTAAAAACATTGGTGGCGCAGTGCGCCCCCCCCACCCAAGCCCCCCAGTATTAATCATTGGTGGCAGTGGCCACAGGGTCCCCTCCTCCTCAGTGGCAGTTCCCATCGGAGCCCCAGCAGTGTAAGCCTGGGGCTCCGATCGGTTACCATGGCAGTCAGGACGCTACTGAAGCCCTGGCTGCCATAGTCAGCTCTCTGCTGCTGTGTGCACAAAGGACAGAGCAGCAGCGACAGTGTGAGGTCCTATTCACCCTGATAGAGCTCTATCAGGGTGAATAGGACAAGGGTTCTAGTCCCTAAGGGGGCTAAAAGTAAAATTAAAAAAAAGTTAAAAAAACCCACCAAAATATTAAGTATAAATGAAAAAGAAAGATTTACAAAAAAAAAAAAAACTACACGTTAACAATAAACATGTTCATATTCAGCAGATTTGTGTAGGAATTATTTAAAAAAAATATGAAAATTCACAGAATATCGGTATAAATTATTGGCTATCGGCCTGAAAGTTCACAGATTATCAGTATCAGCTCTAAAAAAAATCTATATCGGTCGATCCCTAATGAATGGCAGTAGCAAGTGTACTGCCAGGGGCGGATTGGCCATAGACCAGTCTTACAGGGAAATTACCTAGTGGGCCGATGCCCAGGGGCTGCCCAAGCGCCCATCTCTGCTGCTGGCTGGGTACATAATATGCTATCACTGGTAATTAACTCTGTGAGAATCAGGTACTCATGTACCCGGCCAGCAACATTCCTTCCTGAATTCATCTATGTCCTGCATCTCACCTCCTAAGCTCCCTGCTCCATATATATCTTAATCAGAGACAACTGGAAGAGGAGGAGAGAAAATGGCCTCTATTGATGGCCACCACAGTGGGACAGCTTTTGGGGCAATGTATTGTGAGGCACTGTGCTATGTGGTATTTTGCGCTATGGTATTGCTGACCCCCTTACTTTTGTTGTCCCGCCTCCTGTCAATTTAGACCCTCCTAAAATATGGGGCCACTTTTAGGTTTTTTCCAGGGTCACTTTAGGTTCCGAATCCGCCCCTGTGTACTGCTGTGACCATAACTCCCAGTGTACACTGACAGACATTGGCTGTCAAGGCATGCAAGGCGTTGTAGTTGTCTGACAGTTGGAGAGCCACAGGTTGGGTTGGAAAACATGGTTTTTGACCTTTTTTATATATTTTTTGGGGGGGTATAATGTAAAATAAAATATACAAGTAATACTGAATAATACAAATTCTACGAAATTCTTAAAAAAAAACAAAGCTGAGCATTTTTTTCCCTCTAGGAACGAACTTCTAAAACAAACTGCTAACAATACACAATATATTTAGCTAAACTATTCTGGCACACATTATCCATTCCACTCACAGACATTTAAATAAACTACGGGAATTAAGTCATATAATGCTCTATACCATTTTTATCACTTGTTCAATAATTTAAAATATGTTTAAAAGCAGCTCTGCTTCCAGACCTGAAACCTTGGCTCCAGACCACACAACAGCAATTACTGCAATATATGGTGCAACAAATTCCATTACATTTGATGTTGGCTCATAACTAGAAATGAGTTAGAAACTTCTAACAATCAGAACATTCTACAGAAAACATCTAGCATAGTAATGGCTGCTTCTTACCAACTATAAAAGATTACACTGTAAGGTGCCTATCAAAGTGCCCGATGTTCAGGCAGTGTGAGCGTTATTGGATGATCACATCCATTGGCGCTTCTTTGCACCGGCCTGATCATACAGGGTGACGCAAACTTTGAATGTGGAAGGAATAACACCCAGAGGTGGGACTTGCAACTATCTGACATTATGGTATAGTCTTGTGACATGCCATAAATATCCTACATAGGGCAACTCCTTTAAATCTATGTTTATGTAAAAATAAAAATAAAAGTTATGTCTTGTAGAATAAATATAGCAAAACAATTTTTCTGGGTACCGAGAGAATAGACTGACCACAGGTTTGTCTTGTAGTGCCCTGGCGCAGCGGTACTTTGAAGTCTGGACATTTGTGGACATTTGCAACTGTTTCCCCTATGCAAAGTCATCAACCCCTTACTTTATTTTACTTTAAAGGGTCAACTTGCACCAATTTATACTGTTTAACCCCTTCAAGACCGAGCCAGTTTTCACCATAAGGACCAAGCAATATTTTGCAAATCTGACGTTTCACTTCATGTGATAATAACTCTGGAATGCATTTACTTATCAAAGCGATTCTGAGATTGTTTTCTCATGATATATTGTACTTCATGTTAGTGGTAAATTTAAGTCAATATGCTTTACCTTTATTTATAAAAAAAAAATCAAAATTTACTGAAAAAAATCATTTTCTAAATTTGAATTTCTCTGCTTTTAAGACGGATACCCCCATAAGAGAGTTATTATTTAACATTCCCCATATGTTTTCTTTATGTTGGCATCATTTTGTAAATGTCATTTTATTTTTTAGGACATGTAGGAAGGTACAAGGGGTCGTCATTGATGGTAGGTATGTGTCACTGAGGTTCCTGGCCTCGGTTAAGTAAGAGCCGATATTTTCATGTGTCAGCGGCAGCTAATGCTGATTGACACTTTTGCTATTTAGTATGGCTGTACATAGCTGATCCGGGACGGCTCTTATTGGGAGTAGTCAAAGTGCTGGGTGGGTAACTACTCCCCACGTTCCAGGCCGGGTTTTGACAGCACCTGGCTATCCTTAAAAAGGCAGCTGGGCTCAACATCAGAGAACGCCCTGTGTGTTGTGATCTGAGCCCTGTACTGGGCTGAAAAGCTGAGACCTGTGTGTTGGAAGAGCAGGTCACCTAAAGCCTGCGTTTAGACTGCTGGAGGCAGAACCGCCGACAAGGTGACGTTTTTTGTTATGCATGAACTTTCTACTCGGTGTGAACAAACACCATGTCACGACTGTGACTGATCCAGACAGGTCTGGGAGGAGAAGGTCGCAGCGACTTGCTACTCGCGATAGCTTGTGAGTTTGCTCCGTGGTTCAGGATATGTCATCTGGGTTTTGCCTTGTGAACCTTTTTGTCCTGACTGGGAGTTTGTAGGCATCCTTCTCAGGTGAGTCCTTACTTCCAGTTCTATTCTGACCTTTGAAGGAGATCGTTTGATGGTGTTGCTGTGGAGCTCTTGTCCGGCGTGGACTGTCGTCATTGGGATCGCCTTCTCTGCTCGTGACTGGATAAGTCTATCTCTGATATAGTTTGTTTGCTGCTGTCTTCCCCTGCTGTTCTCCTAGACATGAGTGATGGTGACTAGTGCACCCATCGGCCTTTCCCCACTCTAGGCTTGTTAGGGTGACTGAGGGTTTAGGCATCCTGCTCGCCGCACGGGTTCACACCCCGTCTAGGGTATCAGGGCAGACAGGTGCCAGCTTAGGGTTAGTCAGGGGTGGCCATACTATTCCCATCCGTAGATAAGGGTCCCCCTTCCCCTCCGTCTGGTGCGACACGACTGCTGCTGGGGTAGCGGTCGTGACAGTATATCTGGCCTTTTAAAACAAAACAAAAAAAAAGTGACATTTCTTTTTTTTTTGCTTGCTGTTTTGCTTTGTATTTTTCTGTTCCACTATGGATCCGGTTATGGTTTTGGCGAAACAATTACAGGGATTATCCCTTGAAGTGGCAGGATTAAAAGCAACAGTGCTGCAGCAGCAGCAACCATCCTTGGGTTCCACCGTTGCTACGGGAAACCAAGGTACTCCTGAGCCAAAAGTGGCTTTACCTGATAGGTTCTCAGGAGGGAGAGACCAATTTGTAACCTTCAGAGAAGCTTGCAAATTGTTCTTCAGGTTACGCCCTAGATCCTCCGGCGGTGAGGAACAACGGGTGGGTATTGTAATTTCTCTCCTGCAAGGAGATCCGCAGGCTTGGGCTTTCTCCCTACCATCAGACTCTCTGGCCTTACGATCAGTGGAGGAGTTTTTTGAAGCCCTGGGTCTCGTATATGATGACCCGGACAGGGTCTCACTGGCTGAGTCTAAGCTACGTAGACTTCGGCAAGAGAACCGGTCTGCTGAACTATATTGTTCCGAATTCCGTAGGTGGGCTACTGATACGTTATGGAACGACTCGGCCCTTAGGAGTCAGTTCTGCCAGGGGTATACGAGGTCCCTGGGTCTCTGGAGGCTGCTATGTCTCTGTCCATAAGAATCGACAGACGACTCAGGGAGAGACTATTAAATTTTACGGAGGCCTCTATAGGGCAGGGATCGGTTTGTTATGATCCAGTCGAACCAATGCAAATAGGGGGCGCCACTAGACGGGTGAATCATCCTAAGTTCCGCTGTAGGTCAGAGGTTTGTTTTCGTTGTGGGGGGAGGGGTCATTTTGTAAAGGTTTGTCCCTCAGAACCCAAGAGACCACAAACAAAGGAGCCGCCGGGAAAACTAGAGTCCCCAGATTGTGCGGAGGATAACAGTCTGGGCGTATTCGTTTCCTCCATACGCATGTCTCAGTTTTTGTTGTCCGCTACCGTTGAGGCGGGCAATAAGACTGAGATCTGTTCCGTCTTTTTGGACAGTGGGGCGGGGGTCAACTTGGTGGATTCACGGTTTGCTCAGGCTCTGGGTTTTACTCCAGAACCGATACGCAGAACTATTCCTGTTTTTGCCATCGACTCCTCCCCTCTTACTCAGAAAGAGTTAACTCAGATCATTCATAACATCCATCTGCAGGTAGGGGACCTCCATAAAGAGCATATCTCGTGTTATGTCCTGGACGGTCTTCCGGCTCCTATGGTATTGGGGCTTCCCTGGCTGGTGACTCACAATCCAGTGGTGGATTGGCAGGCCGGGGAGATTGTGGAGTGGAGTGAACATTGTAAGGACAACTGCTTGAGTAGTAGGTGCTCTACACTCTCTGTAACATCTTTACCTGCCTTTCTGTCAGATTTTATGGATGTGTTCTCTGAGAAGGGTTGTCAGGGGTTACCACCTCATCGTCCATATGATTGCCCGATTAATCTACTACCTGGGGCCAAACTACCTAAAACCCGGTTATACAATCTTTCCGGCCCGGAGAGGAAGGCTATGAAAGATTATATTTCGGAGAGTTTGGCTAAGGGACACATCAGACCCTCTTCTTCACCTGTGGCTGCAGGGTTCTTTTTCGTTAAAAAGAAAGATGGGGGCCTACGTCCTTGCCTGGATTTCCGGGAATTAAACCGGATAACTATCCGAGATCCCTATCCTCTTCCTCTCATTCCCGACCTCTTTAATCAGGTTGCTGGTGCTAAATGGTTCTCCAAAATGGATCTCAGAGGAGCCTATAACCTGGTTCGCATCAAAGAGGGGGATGAGTGGAAGACGGCTTTTAATACTCCGGAAGGGCATTATGAAAATCTGGTCATGCCATTTGGTCTTACTAATGCGCCTGCGGTATTCCAACATTTTGTCAACGATATTTTTAGTCACCTTATCGGGAGATTTGTTGTGATATATCTTGATGACATCCTGGTCTATTCCCCGGATCTGGATACACATAGGATCCATGTGAGACAAGTGCTGCAGATATTAAGGGCCAACAAATTGTTTGCTAAGTTAGAAAAATGTGTGTTCGCCGTAAAAGAACTGCCATTTCTGGGGTATGTGTTGTCAGATTCAGGTTTCCGCATGGATCCAGAGAAAGTTCGGGCGATTATAGACTGGGATCTGCCTGAGAACCTGAAGGCATTGCAACGCTTCCTGGGGTTTGCCAATTTTTATAGAAAGTTTATAAAAAACTATTCCTTGGTGGTCAAACCACTGACGGACATGACCCGAAAGGGATCCGATTTTTCCAAATGGTCACATGCAGCCAAAACTGCCTTTGCATCTCTGAAGGAGAGATTCACCTCGGCCCCTATTCTCGTACAGCCAGATGTATCGCTTCCTTTTATTGTAGAGGTTGACGCATCAGAGGTGGGGGTGGGAGCGGTACTATCTCAGGGCCCGTCCCCTGGTGAATGGCGTCCGTGTGCTTTCTTTTCGAAGAAATTGTCTACTGCAGAAAGGAACTATGATATTGGCAACAGGGAACTTTTGGCTATTAAGTTGGCTTTTGAGGAGTGGCGTCATTTTTTGGAGGGGGCGGTTCATCCCGTCACGGTGATTGCTGATCACAAAAACTTATTATATCTGGAGTCTGCTAAACGTCTCACCCCTAGACAGGCTCGGTGGTCGTTATTTTTTACTAGGTTTAATTTTGTAATAACCTATCGCCCGGGGGCAAAAAATACTAAGGCGGATGCATTGTCTCGAAGTTTTCCTGGAGGGGGTGATGTTGAGGTACCAGAGCCCATTTTGCAAAAGGGGGTGGTGGTCTCTGCATTACACTCAGGTTTGGAGGGGAGGGTGTTGGAAGCTCAGGGGGACGCCCCGGCCTCCTGCCCCTCGGGTAAACTGTTTGTGCCAGAAAATTTACGACTGGAGATACTAAAAGAACACCATAACTCCACACTGGCAGGACATCCAGGTAGTAGGGCAACCTCTGAGTTAGAGTCTCGTCGGTTCTGGTGGCCTAAATGGCGCCAGGAGGTGTTGAATTTTGTGTCTGCATGTGCTACCTGTGCTCGTTCTAAGGTAGATCATACTCGTCCGGCAGGGCGTCTTTTACCTCTGGCCATCCCCAACAGGCCTTGGACGCACCTGTCAATGGATTTCATTACGGATCTACCAGTATCAGCGGGGAAGACTGTTATTCTTGTAGTTGTTGACAGATTCAGTAAAATGGTGCACTTTATTGCTCTTGCCGCATTGCCTAATGCTAACACACTGGCTCAGGTTTTTATTGACCACATCGTGAAGCTTCACGGGGTCCCTTCCGATATTGTTTCGGATCGTGGTACCCAATTTGTTTCTAAATTTTGGAAAGCTTTTTGTTCTCGTTTAGTGGTTTATCTGTCGTTTTCTTCATCTTTCCATCCACAGTCCAACGGTCAGACTGAACGTACCAATCAAAACCTAGAGACATATTTGAGATGCTTTGTTTCCGAAAATCAGGAGGAATGGTCATCTTATTTACCGTTAGCCGAGTTTGCCATTAATAATCGTCATCAAGAATCCACCGATAAGTCACCATTTTTTGGTGCGTATGGTTTCCATCCTCAGTTTTGTACGTTTAGTGGGGGGGGGGGGCCGTCTGGGATTCCCGAGGAGGAACGATTTGCGTCTTCACTTTCTTCAGTGTGGCAGAGTGTGCAAGAAAGTTTGAAGAGAATTGGTGGTAGATACAAACGTGCGGCTGAAAGGAAGCGCTCTGAAGGTCCGGACCTTGGGGTGAATGACTTGGTGTGGTTGTCTACCAGAAATATCAAGTTGAAGGTTCCCTCGTGGAAATTAGGTCCGAGATTTATTGGTCCTTATAGGGTAATTAAGATCATTAACCCGGTGGCTTTTCGTCTGGAGCTACCTCAGACTCTAAGGATCCATAATGTCTTCCACAGATCTCTGCTTAAGAGATATGTAGAACCTCCTGAACCATTGCCACTACCGCCTCCACCGGTGGTTGTTGATGGCAGTCTTGAGTTTCAGGTAGAAAAGATTGTTGATTCACGATATGTTCGCCGCTCTCTTCAGTACCTGGTGCACTGGAAAGGTTATGGTTCCGAAGAGAGAATGTGGGTTCCAGCATCAGAGATAAAAGCGGACAGACTCATTCGGGCTTTTCATAGCTCCCATCCGGAGAGGCCTGGTCTTGAGGGTCCAGGCGCCCCTCGTAGAAAGGGGGGTACTGTCACGACTGTGACTGATCCAGACAGGTCTGGGAGGAGAAGGTCGCAGCGACTTGCTACTCGCGATAGCTTGTGAGTTTGCTCCGTGGTTCAGGATATGTCATCTGGGTTTTGCCTTGTGAACCTTTTTGTCCTGACTGGGAGTTTGTAGGCATCCTTCTCAGGTGAGTCCTTACTTCCAGTTCTATTTTGACCTTTGAAGGAGATCGTTTGATGGTGTTGCTGTGGAGCTCTTGTCCGGCGTGGACTGTCGTCATTGGGATCGCCTTCTCTGCTCGTGACTGGATAAGTCTATCTCTGATATAGTTTGTTTGCTGCTGTCTTCCCCTGCTGTTCTCCTAGACATGAGTGATGGTGACTAGTGCTCCCATCGGCCTTTCCCCACTCTAGGCTTGTTAGGGTGACTGAGGGTTTAGGCATCCTGCTCGCCGCACGGGTTCACACGCCGTCTAGGGTATCAGGGCAGACAGGTGCCAGCTTAGGGTTAGTCAGGGGTGGCCATACTATTCCTATCCGTAGATAAGGGTCCCCCTTCCCCTCCGTCTGGTGCGACACGACTGCTGCTGGGGTAGCGGTCGTGACACACCAACCCTGCAAAGTGTTTTTTGTTTGACCTTATGTATGAATAAACACGGACATTTGAATTACGAACTTGTACTTTGCCTCTGTACTGCACCTGCTTATCCCAACTACCAGAGAGAATTCCCACAGACGTTAGAAGGCTTTGAATGTTAGAACCAACTTTGAAATTTTTAGAGAAAATGTCCAAACCCACTTTTTTAAGGACCAGTTCAGTTATGAAGTCACATTGTGGGGCTTACATAGTAGAAATCACCCATAAATTACTCCATTTTAGAACCTACTTCCCTCAAATTACACCCTTTAGGTGTTCCATAAGAAATAAAGGAATATGGAGGTTACATTTCAAAATTTCCTTTTCTTTGAAGATTTTCCATTTTTATAATTTTTTCCTGTAACACAGAAAGAATTAACAGCCAAACAAAACTCAAAATTTATTACCCTAATTCTGCAAATTACAGAAACACCCCATATGTGTCTTGTAAACTGTTGTATTAGCACGCGGCAGGGTGCAGAAGGAAAGGAGCGCCATAAGGATTTTGGACAGCAGATTTCACTGGGATAATTTTAAGTTGCCATATCACATTTGAAGACACCCCGATGCACCCCTACAGTAGAAACTCCCAAAAAAGTAACCCCATTTTGGAAACTACAGGAAAAGGTGAGTTTTATTGGTACTATTTTGGGGTACATATGATTTTTGATTGCTCGATATTTGGCTTTTTGTGAGGCAAGGTAACCACAAAATGGCTGTTATGGCACAGTTTTTATTTTTTGTTTTTTACGGAGTTCTCCTGACAGATTTTTTCTGAAAGCTACATTTCTTTTATTTTAATCATCTTGTGTAGGGACTCAGATTTTTGCAGAAAGAGCTGATGTTTTTATTGGTACCATTTTTGGATATATATGATTTTTTGATCATTCAATATTATACTTTTTTGGGGCAAAGTGGCCAAAAAAAAGGCTATTTTGGAACACATTTTTATTTTAACAGCGTTCAGCATAATTTTTATAGAGCAGATTGTTATACACGCGGCGATACCTAAATATGTAAACTTTTTTTAAAATTTATTTCAGTTTTACACAATTAAAGCTTTTTTTTAAAACAAAATCATGTTCTAGTGTCTTCACTTTCTAAAAGTCATATTTTTTTTGTTTTTAAGCGATTTTCTTACGTAGGAACTTTTTGTGGGATGAGGTGCCGGTTTGATCGGTACTATTTTGGGGTACATATGTCTTTTTGATCACTTTTTGTGATGTAAGGTGACAAAAAAATAAAATTTTTGGTACAGTTTTTATTTTTATTTTTTTACGGAGTTCACCTAAAGGGGTAGATAATGTGATATTTTTATAGATAAGGTTGTTACGGACGCGGCAATATCTAATATGTCTAGTTTTATAAAATTAATTTCAGTTTTACACAATAAAAGCATTTTTGAAAAAAAAAATTGGTTTTAGTGTCTCCATTTTCTGAAAGCCATATTTTTTAAAATTTTTCGGGTGAATGTCTAATGTAGGGCTCATATTTTGCGGAATTAGGTGACAGTTTGATTGGTACTATTTTGGGGTACATACAGTACAGACCAAAAGTTTGGACACACCTTCTCATTCAAAGAGTTTTTTTATTTTCATGACTATGAAAATTGTAGATTCACACTGAAGGCATCAAAACTATGAATTAACACATGTGTAATTATATACATAACAAACAAGTGGCAAACAACTGAAAATATGTCATATTCTAGGTTCTTCAAAGTAGACACCTTTTGCTTTGATTACTGCTTTGCACACTCTTGGCATTCTCTTGATGAGCTTCAAGAGGTAGTCCCCTGAAATGGTTTTCACTTCACAGGTGTGCCCTGTCAGGTTTAATAAGTGGTATTTATTGCCTTATAAATGGGGTTGGGACCATCAGTGGCGTTGAGGAGAAGTCAGGTGGATACACAGCAGATAGTCCTACTGAATAGAATGTTAGAATTTGTATTATGGCAAGAAAAAAGCAGCTAAGTAAAGAAAAACGAGTGGCCATCATTACTTTAAGAAATGAATGTCAGTCAGTCAGCCGAAAAATTGGGAAAACTTTGAAAGTAAGGGCTATCTGACCATGAAGGAGAGTGATGGGGTGCTGCGCCAGATGACCTGGCCTCCACAGTCACCGGACCTGAACCCAATCGAGATGGTTTGGGGTGAGCTGGACCGCAGAGTGAAGGCAAAAGGGCCAACAAGTGCTAAGCATCTCTGGAAACTCCTTCAAGACTGTTGGAAGACCATTTCAGGGGACTACCTCTTGAAGCTCATCAAGAGAATGCCAAGAGTGTGCAAAGCAAAAGGTGGCTACTTTGAAGAACCTAGAATATGACATATTTTCTGTTGTTTCACACTTGTTTGTTATGTATATAATTCCACACGTGTTAATTGATAGTTTTGATGCCTTCATAGTCATGAAAACAAAGAAAACTCTTTGAATGAGAAGGTGTGTCCAAACTTTTGGTCTGTACTGTATGTCTTTTGGATCACTTGGTATTACATTTCTGCGATGTAAGGTGACAAAAAATTTCATTTTTTATTAACAGCATTCACTTGAGGGGGTAGATCATGTGACATTTTGATAGAGCCGGTCATTACAGACGCTACCAAAGGGTTTAACCCTGGTGTTTATTTTACATTTTAGCATTTTCATTTTTCTTCCCTGTCTTCCTGGAGCCATAACTTTTTTATTTTTCCGTTCACATATCCATATGAGGTCTTGTTTTTTGCAGGGCAAGTTGTACCTTTTAATGCCAACATTTAATATGGCATACAATGGGACGTGGGAAAAAAAATTCTAAATGAACAAAACAAAATTCCTTCACAATTTTACGGGTTTTGTTCCTACAGTGTTTCGTATGTGGCACAACTGACCTGTGCCCTTCATTCGCCGGGTCAGTACGATTACAATGATACCACATATGTATAGGTGTTATATGTTTAAATACTGAAAAAAAAAAAAGTCAAACTTTTCTATTTTGACCCCCATAACTTTTTTATAGTTAGGTCTACTGAGCTGTGTGGGGACTCATTTTTTGTGGGATGATCTATAATTTTTATTGATACCATTTTGGAGTGTGTATGTCTTTTTGATCACATTTTATTCAATTTTTTGGAGTAGGAGAAGCAATGAAAAAATTGTGAATCTGAAAAAGTGCCAGCATCTCTGGTGGCCGAGAACCTGGAAGCTCACATAGGCTGGTACTATAGTGTGCAAACAAGGCCACCACTGCTGGATTGCAGGGTGGTCATATAACCATGGAAACGAGCAGTGTATAATGTAATGGAAAAATGAATCCAGCCAGCAAAGGAAGCAATATGGACAATCACAATACATTAGTAAGTGGTTTGTATCAACTTTCTCTACATAATAAATTATATTTGCTGAAGTGAGACAACCAGTGAGTGAGTCTAGTAAAATCTCTAATTCATGATCTCCTATGTTGGCCACCCGCTGGCCAACATAGGAACTTCAGCTCTAATACACTGGGTCTCTGTCAAGGCGCAGTGTGGTAAATACACTTCACACTGAACACAGAAGGGAAGGGAAAAGGTATTAGTCCTGGAACCTAGGGAAAGGGAAACGGTCACTCCTAGTGAGTCCCTATGCCAAGCCCTGACTGCTATCATTATGAACTTCTAGTCCCTGTCACGGACGGGACCGTGACACCGGCATCCTCAATCATCACACGGGGGTGCCGGTCTTAACCTGGAAGCACACTTCAATGTTTTTCGGTATTTGGATGCCGTGTTCACGCTTGAACACGGCATCTAAGGGCTGTAATGAAATTAGCTGTGGGCCTCTGCTGTTTGCAATAGCAGAGACCCGCTGGTTATGGAGCCTGCTGCAGGCGCGAACATGCCCCATGTTTAAAAATCCTACCAGTGTCATACATGTACGGTGCTGGTAGCGAAGGGGTTTAAGAAGAGCATGTTTTGGATGGAAATGCCATACTTGTTTACCACCAAAACCAGACAGACTGACCTTCTGAATGCCAGATGCTGCTATCTTATTATGTCTGAAAACCTGTTTCCGTCTGAAAATCTGCTGTGTTATCGCCATTGAGTATGATTGAAGCTCTAATGCAAGTCTATGAGAGACGGAAAGTGTAACATTGTATTTATTTGTGCTGAGTTTCTCCACTCCATCCCTCTCACTAGAAGGTTCTACTGTAGTTCAGCCAGTAGTCTGAGCCCCTAGTGTTCTGCAGTTAGGAAACAGTGCTTAGAAGAAGAGACTCGTTCAGACTGCATCAGTGACCAGAAGAAGATGCTGAGATCACACAGATCCTTGGCCACCAGCCTTTTTCCAGAGTAAGAGCCTTTTGAGAGAGAGAGCGACAGCTAGCCCAGGCCTTTCCTCTGCATCAAACCCTTCTTCTGCCAGGGAAGAGACTGGAGAAGCCAGCCCTATGTCCAGCCTGTATTGTTTTGCACTTAAATTCCTCAAGTAACTAAGCACACTGGTTTACTGCAGACCCTGACTCTCTGGACTTATTTCACATTGGGGTGCAATACGCCTTACTATCCCTTTTGGAGAGCAGCAACACAAGGTGACACCTTGACAGTGTCCACCCCAAACCCCGCCACTGCAGTCTCACTGATGGTGAGCCCAGTGATCAGATCAAATCTGAGGATGATCTGATAACAAGAGCTGAATTACCCCATAGTGGCAGAAATGAAGCATTATCTTAATCTCTGATCAATGGACTTTCAGAGCAAGATATTCTCTTTGTAGCCACTCTGGCTAGTATCTTGAAGGTCCTAAACAGGAGATTGTCTCACCGATAGTATTTTGGATTCTTGAAAAGGGTATTTAAAAATTAGATTGACTGCATATAATGATGATTGGTGTCTAATGAAGCCACAGTCAGGGAGAGACAGAGAGAGAGAGAGAAACGAGCAGGTAACCCCAGTAGTGAGGGTCATTCTCACATATTAAGAATAGGCAAGGTTATATGATACAAAGTTTCTACATACAGACAACTGAAAGCACGAATAACCTACTTCTAAAATATGTTTGAACTACGCCCATTCGCACTTCCCAAAATACAGTAAGTGTCAAGCCCATAGTATTCAAAAGAGAAAGGCCTGAACAACTTGAATCTAAGTTTTTTTTAATAGACATAAGCATAACCATATCCTTTTGTGTTCCAACTTGCTGAAGTGTCCTCCGAAAATCAAGGCTGTTGGCGAGTATGCCTCTTGTGTGCGATAGTGCCCTATAACTGTATGCTAGGACAGTCCTTGGCTAAAAAGTTGGCTAAAATGCTGTAATAAAGTTAAAGTCACCTTTTAACATCATATTGTTTTAAGGTTCAAAATCTGGTGTGAACTTCATAGTTTTGATGCAGATCTTAACCGCTTTACGTCCGCCCATAGGATATAAACGTCCTATGGGTGGACCTCTATTTCTGAAAGCACGTTTTAAAACGTCCTTTCAGAAATAGCAGCTGCACGCTAATCGTGCAGCTGCTGATCGGGTTGCCCGCTGTCAGTGACAGCAGGGCAACCCTAAGACAAGGCAGGGACAGTGCCCAGGTGTCCCTGCCTTCCGGATCGCTGCAGACACAGCGCTCACCGAGCGCTGTGTATGCAGAGAAGGAAGCGCTATGCGCTTCCTGTTCCGGCCCGGCGGTCATGTGACCGCCGGGACCGGAGAGTGCAGGAGCTGTGTGAGGTCTCTCAGAGACCTCGATCAGCCCTGCTCTGAGGCTGTACAGCGCTGGATTGCTGCTGTACAGCCTCTCTAGGGGTGTATTTGTCCTGTAACTGGGGCTACTATGTCAGCCCCAGTTACAGGAGAAATCAACAGTGAAAAAAAAAAAGTAAAAGTGAAGTAAATGTCCCCCAGAGGTCTTGTATGACCTTATGGGGGACGAAAAGTGTAAAATAAAAAAAATAAAAATAAAAGGTTGAAAATAAAAAAATAAATAAAAGTTTCACATGTAAAAAAAAAAGTCCCCAAGTAAGGAATGAAAAAAAAAAGTTAAAAATAGAAAAACAACAAAAAAAATAGACATATTTGGTATTGCCGCGTCCGTAAAAACCAGCTCTATAAAAATATCACATGACCTAACCCCTCGGGTTACCACCGTAAAAAAAAAAAAAAGTAATTTTTGTCACCTTGCATCACAAAAGGTGCAACACCAAGTGATCAAAAACGCGTATGTCCCACAAAATAGTACCAATAAAACCGTCACCTCATCCCGCAAAAAATGAGCCCCTACATAAGAAAATCTCTCAAAAAATAAAAAAAATATAGCTCTCAGAACATGGACACATTAAAACATAATTTTTTTGTTTCAAAAATGCTATTATTGTGAAAAACTTTAATAAATGAGAAAAAGTATACATATTAGGTATCGCCACATCCGTAACAATCTGCTCTATAAAAATGTCACTTGACTGAACCCCTCAGGTGAACGCTGTAAAAATAAATAAATAGAAACTGTGCTAAAACAACCAATTTTTTGGTCACCTTGCCCCATAAAGTGTTATAATGAATGATCAAAAAATCATATGTACCCAAAAATAGTACTAATAAAACTGGCACCTTATCCCCTAGTTTCCAAAATGGGGTCACTTCTTGGGAGTTTCTACTGTAAGGGTGCATCAGGGGGCTTCAAATGGGACATGGCATCTAAAAACCATGTGGAGTTCCTTTTCTTCTGCGCCCTGCCGTGTGCCCATACAGCAGTTTATGACCACATGTGGGGTGTTTCTGTAAACCGCAGAATCTGAGTAATAAATATTGAGTTTTGTTTGGCTGTTAACCATCGATGTGTAAAGAAAAAAATTGATTAAAATGGAAAATCTGCCCAAAAAGTGAAATTTAAAAATTTGATCTCCATTTTCCTTTAATTCTTGTGGAACGCCTAAAGGGTTAACAAAGTTTGTAAAATCGGTTTTGAATACCTTGAGGGGTGTAGTTTCTACAATGGGGTCATTTATGGGGGTATCCACTATGTAGGCCCCACAAAGTGACTGCAGACCTGAACTGGTCCTTAAAAAGTGGGTTTTGGCAATTTTCTTAAAAATTTGAAGAATTGCTTCTAAACTTCTAAGCCTTCTAACGTCCTAAAAAAATAAAATAACATTTCCAAAATGATGCCAACATAAAGTAGTCATATGGGGAATGTTAAGTAATAAATATTTTATGAGGTATCACTTTCTGTTTTAAAAGCAGAGAAATTGAAATTTAGAAAATTGTGAATTTTTCAAATTTTTGGGTAAATTTGGGATTTTTTCATAAATAAAGGTGAAATATTTTGACTCAAATTTATGACTATCATGAAGTACAATGTGTCACGAGAAAACAATCTCTGAATGACTTGGATAAATAAAGGCGTTCCAAAGTTATTACCACATAAAGTGAGATATGTCAGTTTTGCAAAATTTGGCCCGGTCAGGAAGGGGGCAAATGGCCTAGATGGCAGGTGGTTAAAAATCTAGATAAATGTAAATTTCTGTCTGCCTTCAGCCCCCACCGGGGGAAGGGGGGGGGGGCTTAAAAGCTATGTACACCTTTGGAGTCATTTTGTTTTATGATTGCATTTACCTTATCTTTGGCTAAAAATCATATTTTCAATTGGCCTTTATTAAAAATATTGAGCTGTTCATTCACAAAGGGTTAACAGTTTTTCTAACTGTGTGACTGGTACTTTCACTTTCACTTTGTGCCAGTCATCTAATAAACCTTATCTCTAAACTACTGAGAGGTCATAAACACTTATTTTAGCCACAATCTTATCAGTGGGAAAAAAGTAGCTTACTTCAATCAGAGCCCAGCCTCAGTGCAACTCTTTTGAACATTTACATAAACGAGCTGGCAGCGGCTCTGGAGTCTTCCTCAACACCAGGTCTCATCCTCCATGACACTGAGGTGAAATTTCTCCTGTATGCGGATGACCTTCTACTATCCCCAACTGAGAAAGATCTCCAAGACCAGCTAGTCATTCTAGAGAAATTCAGCACCACATGGGCCCTTCCCATCAATTTAAAAAAGACCAACACTATGGTGTTCCAGAGAAGGAAAAAAAAGTCAGCCAGGCCCCCTACCTTCATGCTATACAACAGCCCTCATACAGCCACCAACAGGTACACCTACCTGGGCCTGATAATTGACCAAACTGGGAGCTTCAAATCAGCCATTGAGGAGCTGAAAGACAAAGCATGCAAGACCTTCTACAACATCAGAAGATGACTGTACCACCTCAAAGCACCTCAAGATGGGACTCCAGCCCATAGGCGTTCGCATGGGGTGTGCCGGGTGTGCCTGGGCACACCCTAATCACACCTCTGTGCTCCTGCACTGCCGCCGCCGCAGTTGCCTCTTGAACCCCGGCTGCCCCGCACACTCGCACAGCTTCAATGACTTCTGCTCGACTGCTCCTGGGGAGTCCTGTGCTCCGTGTCCCGGCGGACGGCTGCGTAACGTCACTCACTCCGACGTCACGCGCCTGCTCCGCCTGCTTTATTAATAAAGTGGGAGGAGCAGGCTCGTGCGGTGTGACGAAGTGAGTGACGTCACGTTACGCTGCCGCCGGCCTAGTTTGAATGTTTGAGAGCCCGTCCAGTGCTTGTGTGAATATTAGATGGAGGGAGTCCCACTGTCCCAGTAAGTTAGTAATAGTAGTTTGGCGGGGTCTAACAATAGTTGCCGGCCTGAGGCCTCCACCCCCTGTTGGGGGTCACTGTCAGGGACACTGTTATGGGGCGGGGGGGATCTGTGGATGATGATACATATATAGCACAAGATGCTGCTATATATTTGTCATCCACAGATTCCCCCCGGCCCCCCATAACAGTGCCATCCACAGATATCCTCTTAATAGACTGTTAAGGGAATATCTGTGGTCTGTGGATGACACTGTTATGGGGGATCTGTGGATGACACTGTTATGGGGGCATTTGTGTGGAATATGACTCTGTTATGGGGGATCTGTGGATGACACTGTTATGGGGGGGGATCTGTGGATGACGCACTGTTAATAACAGTGTGTCATCCACAGATGCCCCCATAACAGTGCCACCCACAGATATTTCCCTTTAATAGACTATTAAGGGGATATCTGTGGTCTGTGGATGACACTGTTATGGGGGCATCTGTGGAATATGACACTGTTATGGGGGATCTGTGGATGATACTGTTATGGGGGGGATCTGTGGATGGCGCACTGTTAATAACAGTGTGTCATCCACAGGTCCCCCATAACAGTGTCATCCACAGATCCCCCATAACAGTGTGTCATCCACAGATCCCCCATAGCAGTGTGTCATCCACAGATCCCCCATAGCAGTGTGTCATCCACAGATCCCCCATAGCAGTGTGTCATCCACAGATCCCCCATAGCAGTGTGTCATCCACAGATCCCCATAACAGTGTGTCATCCAGAGATCCCCCATAACAGTGGACCTGCGCACTGAGGAGAGACTGAAAGGAGGGGAAGATCTGCGGAAAGCAAGCAGAGGACAGCACAGCAGACGACTGAACAGCTTCTTTTGTAAGTAAATTATTTTATTATAGTGCTGAAACTGCTTTAAACTCTAAAGAAAAGTTTTGGAGAGTGTTTCTCTCTTTCTTAGGTCTGAAGCAAAACTGAGGAAGAAAGGAAAACTCTTGAAAGCTTGTCTTTTAAGTATTAGGATAGTACAATAAAAAGGTATCCCTGCATACCGCAATACTCTCGTATTTTGTAATCTTATTTATATATACTTATTTTGTTTTTTTCAGTAGTATGATTAAGTGGTGAAAATTATTATTGCCCTCCCATTTTTGACTGTGATATCTTATGTGCCCCCCCTATATATTGTTCCTAGAGTCGCCACTGCGCAGAGGCGGAATCACGGCAATGCTAGGGTGAGGCCCGGCCTGTGTGTGTATGTATATAATATACGGGCGTGCGCACCCTACTGCAATAGGCTGCGCACGCCTATGCTTCAGCCCAACAGAAATATTCCACCTGGAATTCTGTAAGCATCTCCTCCAGGTCCATCGGAGCACCTCTAACAGTGCCTGTTGAGGGAAGCTGGGTAGATTCCCTCTACACTTTACAATCCAGAAGAGGGCGCTATCATTCTGGGGCGATCTACATGGTAGTAGTGTAGGCTCCCATCCCAGAAAAAAGGATCCCATATTGTTAATAAAGTCCAATTAAAAAAATTATTTTAAGCTCAAAATAAGTATAACGCAATGATAAAATTGCCCCCAAAGGTGTACAGAGCCTTTAAGACCTTACCAAATACATCTTCATTATTGAGTTCAATGTATAAATGTATGCCATGAGCTCCTAAGCTCTCTGTAGTGGTAGCTGCAGATAAAGAGAGTCTGCAGGGGATTTGGAGCTCCAAGTCAGAAAATCAGCATTCTGACTGTTATATTATATTAAGAAAGTGAGAACAGCATCCTAGATATACTGTATGTGGATTTAAAAAATCTAATCGTGATCATTCACTTTTAGGACTTCTGAATAAAATATGGCATTGGCGTACTGATATGCAGTTTTAGTCTGTATCTTTTCGTTAATTGAAAAAAGTTGAAGGTTAATTAATTCCACACCCGTTGCCATTCAACTGTCTAATTTCTATTTGGAGAAGCTTGTTTTGAGAATAATCAACAATATGGAGAAGGTACAAAGCAATAACAGGATCCATCAGTGTTTCAAAAGAAGACAAGACTGAACCAGGAAAACTGAGAACATAGTTTACCTCCCCCTTAGTAAAGCCTGGAACCAGAAGCATTATATTTCTTTACAGAACAGAGAACTAGCATGATTTAAGATGCACATTAGCATGTGCCAGTCATCATATAGAAAACTTGAATGCTGTATTGGTGATGAATGTGACTTAGTCCTAAATATATGCTCCAATAAATGTGGTCAGTAATTTTGATAAACTCGCCTTTCTGAACTCCAGCGGTATCTGCAGGCTTTAGGTTACCGTGAAGTTGTCATGTACTGTATCTACCTGCACATCATTTACTATGGCTTATTTATTTGCCTGTGACCCCTCTGTTGGATTGCTGACTTTCTCCATTCCCTAACCTCAGCTACATTTGGCACTCTTGTACTGCATTTTGTCTCCCATACTGCATCCTTACAACACAGTCATATATGCCTATACTCAAACACCTCTCATATCATATGATCTCATGCTCTTTTTCTCTTCTACTTATTGGTTTCCCTAATTTTACACTCTTTTTCTCACCCAATAATAGCTAACAAGCCATGCCATCGTTTTATCTGGATGTATAATGCTAACTCACCAGAAATATTCTATCAGTGTAATTTCTTTCATCATTCAGGCTCAGATGCTTTCAAATCTAGAGTGTAGGAGCCAGCAGGAGGTTTACGTCATGTGAGTAGGTCCCATGATGGTAAGACAGATGGTGAAAAGTAGCATTTAGGAAAGTGCTATGCTTCAGGGAAAGTGGAACATTTTAAAGGAGTTTTGTGGACATTGGTTGAAGAATGTTTGGGGGCAGGAATGGGTTCTTCCAAGAGCCCATACATTCTAGTCATAACCATTTCATTGTGGTCACCTGGATCATATAATTTCCAGAGAGCAGATCAGTCTCTCCTGTGCGGCTCACCTCCTGTGAACTACAGGATTATATAATTATCTATCAAATCACTTCTGACAACTGTCAGACACCTCTACTCTCCATCCTCTTTGTTTCTCTGAATGTCCCTCTATGCACAGTACTACTGAAGACATAGGGGCACATTTATTAAGACAGGTGTAGAAAATGATAATTGAGACAGGCTTACCCACTTGTCCCCTCCCCCCCCCCCCCACACCACGCTCTCAATTTGGACATGGCGTGAGCGGGGAAAAGTCGCAACTAACCATTACGCTGCCATCTGCGTCTGAAATATGCCTAATTTAGGCATATTTCAGATTAGTAAATGACCTCCATAATTTCTGCCTTACCTAAAAAAACAAGATTCCAGTGATATAATCGATGAGTCCACACAGTGATTAGCTGCAGAGTTATAAAACTACCTCAACGCTTTCTATATTATTGTGGTTTCTGTGTGCAGAATCTCCAGTGTATCCCTATGAGATGCAAGTGAGACAGGCTAAAGTTGCATCATCATTACACTAAGACTCTGTAATATGAGTTAGGGGACAGAAGTTCTATGTCACTCATCTATCACTTACCGCCCTTAGATAGGACTTGTGTGGAAAATCCTTACTATAAAAATTGGTATGAACATATGACTGTCAATCATCTTTTCTGGAAAAATACATAGGTCTTTCTACTTCTGTTTAAATAGATCTCGGGATACAATGGTAGAAAAATGTGTTTATTTGCACGTTGTTGAACTTGTTTTGGTCATGTGAGAACTTTTGCCATACAGTAACTATATAAATATATATATATATATATATATAGAAAATGAAGTACTTGACAGGATCAATTTGTTCGCCTACATGTACATAATCCCAGTGAAGTATTTTACAATCAATTTCTAAAAGCAGAATGAGAAGACACCAGAGCAGAAACATACAACTTCACTCACAGCCCACATCCAGTTAGGCATCAAGTTATCTCAATGTGAGCAATAATGTTTTTAATGCTAGTGGTAGGCACAGAGGTATAAAAACACAAACCCACACATGCCTATGATATAAAAACCGTTGCTAAATTAGTCTACGGGAAAGGACGGCAGGTGACATGAAGCTATTTTGTTCTCAATATTTCCCAACACAAAGCCTTTAATTACAAAGCGAGGCGTGCTCCTTGCAGAGACACTGGGATTACTAAGAAAACGATGATATTTGCACAAAATCTCACCCTGAATCTCATTCCTCATGAACAGAGGGAGGAAAAGGGTCAAGGTATCAGCCTTATTTTATTCAACGTCTCTGCTGCTGTGGTTTAACGTCTATCCATTGTAACTGAATCCTGAAATATCTGCAAGGTATTACCACTCAAAACATAATTCTATGAATTTCTCGTTTCTACAGATTGAGCTAAACAGTGACCTCCTTGAGTGGGAGAAGATTCTGAAGATTAGAAAAGTATTCTTTTTTGATCCTTTAATAATAATCCCATACTCTGGCATTGAGGTTTCAAAAACTTTGAACAGTTTTCATTGTATATCCAGTTAACAAAGGTTAATATAAAATGTATCCAAAGATAATCTGACCATTACACATAGAATAAAGGCACCATATTCAATAGCTATTGGCTAAATGATCGTTCAGCCGAAAGCAATTTCTCCTGACTCCTCTCAACTCCCTCATACACATGTACGTTCAGCTCGGCAGAAAGTGTATGTGTATTTAATGGGGACAGAGAAGACACATCTGGCAGCGGCTTATCTCCAGAGAAAACAAAAGGATTGGGCGAAAATATGCGTTTCACCCAATCATTGTCTCCCCAGACATCAACGGTTAGGGGAAAGTCGAGAGCAAATGTATGGCAACCTTTAGCCCTACTCGAGGATTTTATCCGTTTTGGTCAAACCTAATCCCTAATTTCACTGGTTTTAAAGTGAAGGACAAACAGTAAAGGTTAGTCATAGAATTCTTTTATTGGGATCAGAACTTGTATTTAATTTATCAAAATATTTTTTATCTAATAAAAATAGTTGGGTCAGGTCTCCAGAGGTCCTGCTTACATTCACCCCATCTGTGAGTGGGTACTGAAAGAACCTTCTATATCACTCCTTGAACCAGAGTTTGGGGTTCTGTTTGCTGAGACTATTACCAGCACGATGGGGGAGATTTATCAAAACTGGTGTAAAGGAAAACTGGCTTAGTTGCCCATAGCAACCAATCAGATTCCACCTTTCACTTTTAAAAGAAACTCTGAAAAATTAAAGGTGGAATCTGATTGGTTGCTAAGGCAGTTTTCCTTTACACCAGTGTTGAATAATCTCGCCCTATGTGTTATGAACTTACCTAACCATGATACTGCTCTGGCCCATGCACCAGTGCTGGGGGAAATCAGGACCGGCGTGCATGGCCGTTTCCTTAAGGTTGTTATGCTGACCAGTCAAGGTCTGGCTTGTTTGCCAGTCAGAGATTTGGGATGCTGCCAAGCAATTTAATCAGAAACTAAGGGAAATTTTAACCAGACGCTGACACTCACTCAGTGACAGTGATTGCGTATTGTGTTCTGGCTCTCGTTTGTGATTCTATGCCTTGTGCCTGAATTGTATACCTGCTTGTTAACCCTCTATGTACCTACTTCTCGTCTACTGATTTGGCTACATCAGTACTCTCCAGGTTTAGAACTCAGACTGTTCTACTGATTAACCTCTTGTTTGCTGACTTGGCCAAATCTGTACCCTCCTCGTTCTGACTTCAGCGAATTTAATTATCCTGCTATATCCATATGTATGACACAGGTAGCTATAGAGTTGTTGTCTGTGGTTCCGGTCAGTGATCTCTGCAATTAATATTACACTATGTGTCAGCTTCTCTAAGCATTAATTGTGCTTTGCTGACAGCAGGTAACGGAAGACAACCTCCTCCTAGTTGTCCTTTTACGTTTAATGCTAGCAAACCTCCAAACCTTTGTTCTGGAAGCAGTATAGTGGCAACTCTTACAAGATAAACAAGTTATGGACATTGTAAAGAGTCTCTATAAAGTGTAACTGCAATTTTTAAGAGCTTTAACATGTCATAGAGATGTTTAGATGTTTTGATTAATGGGGTCCCGGGTGCTGACAGTGCTACCTACACTGCGTGCAGAATTATTAGGCAAATGAGTATTTTGACCACATCATCCTCTTTATGCATGTTGTCTTACTCCAAGCTGTATAGGCTCGAAAGCCTACTACCAATTAAGCATATTAGGTGATGTGCATCTCTGTAATGAGAAGGGGTGTGGTCTAATGACATCAACACCCTATATTAGGTGTGCATAATTATTAGGCAACTTCCTTTCCTTTGGCAAAATGGGTCAAAAGAAGGACTTGACAGGCTCAGAAAAGTCAAAAATAGTGAGATATCTTGCAGAGGGATGCAGCACTCTTAAAATTGCAAAGCTTCTGAAGCGTGATCATCGAACAATCAAGCGTTTCATTCAAAATAGTCAACAGGGTCGCAAGAAGCGTGTGGAAAAACCAAGGCGCAAAATAACTGCCCATGAACTGAGAAAAGTCAAGCGTGCAGCTGCCAAGATGCCACTTGCCACCAGTTTGGCCATATTTCAGAGCTGCAACATCACTGGAGTGCCCAAAAGCACAAGGTGTGCAATACTCAGAGACATGGCCAAGGTAAGAAAGGCTGAAAGACGACCACCACTGAACAAGACACACAAGCTGAAATGTCAAGACTGGGCCAAGAAATATCTCAAGACTGATTTTTCTAAGGTTTTATGGACTGATGAAATGAGAGTGAGTCTTGATGGGCCAGATGGATGGGCCCGTGGCTGGATTGGTAAAGGGCAGAGAGCTCCAGTCCGACTCAGACGCCAGCAAGGTGGAGGTGGAGTACTGGTTTGGGCTGGTATCATCAAAGATGAGCTTGTGGGGCCTTTTCGGGTTGAGGATGGAGTCAAGCTCAACTCCCAGTCCTACTGCCAGTTTCTGGAAGACACCTTCTTCAAGCAGTGGTACAGGAAGAAGTCTGCATCCTTCAAGAAAAACATGATTTTCATGCAGGACAATGCTCCATCACACGCGTCCAAGTACTCCACAGCGTGGCTGGCAAGAAAGGGTATAAAAGAAGAAAATCTAATGACATGGCCTCCTTGTTCACCTGATCTGAACCCCATTGAGAACCTGTGGTCCATCATCAAATGTGAGATTTACAAGGAGGGAAAACAGTACACCTCTCTGAACAGTGTCTGGGAGGCTGTGGTTGCTGCTGCACGCAATGTTGATGGTGAACAGATCAAAACACTGACAGAATCCATGGATGGCAGGCTTTTGAGTGTCCTTGCAAAGAAAGGTGGCTATATTGGTCACTGATTTGTTTTTGTTTTGTTTTTGAATGTCAGAAATGTATATTTGTGAATGTTGAGATGTTATATTGGTTTCACTGGTAAAAATAAATAATTGAAATGGGTATATATTTGTTTTTTGTTAAGTTGCCTAATAGTTATGCACAGTAATAGTCACCTGCACACACAGATATCCCCCTAAAATAGCTAAAACTAAAAACAAACTAAAAACTACTTCCAAAAATATTCAGCTTTGATATTAATGAGTTTTTTGGGCTCATTGAGAACATGGTTGTTGTTCAATAATAAAATTAATCCTCAAAAATACAACTTGCCTAATAATTCTGCACTCCCTGTATTGCTAAAACAAATGAACAGAAGCACTCAGCCAAGCCTTGTCTTTCTTCACTAGCTGAAGATAGGCTCATAGATTTCTGTATGAGACAATTTTCAGCCAGCGAGAAGAGACAGCGCTCTGTATCATTGCTGTGTTATATGGTAGAACAGTATACAAATGTTTATAGCTGCAAAGAATCACACAGCATAATTTACCAGTACAATATACAACAAAATGCAACTCTGTCAACTCGATTAATCAGAACATTTAAGCTCCCCTCCCGCCAAATCATAAAGCATGTGCTCAGGAAAGAACATCTTCTCCTAATTTCATCAGTACATTACACTGTCACATTATTATGACCACCAAGCTAATAACCAGAGTAAACGCTGTGTGCAGCAGGGACAGTAGCTAGACGGGCTGGGAGTGACTAAGTAAGGTCCTGTTGTCACAAGTATGTGGAGCCATGATGATTGCAGTGCATCCTACAGCCTCTGGAGGGTGCGTGGGGGAGGATTCATAGAGTGAACACAACTATCGAGGCTGTCCCACAGATGCTAAATTGAGTTAAAGTCTGGTGAACTAGGGGGCCAGGGTAGTACTTGGAAGTCTTGATCATGCTCTTCTAACCAATGTCGGACATTTCTAGCCATGTGACATGTCGCATTGTGTTGCTGGAAGGTCCCATAGAAGACAATCAGCATGTATGGTTGTACGTGATCTGCAAGGATGGATTCATACATAAATCGGTTGAGAGCGCCTTCCACATGCGTGAGTGGGCCCAGAGAATGCTATGAAAATATTCCCCAGACCATAACGCTGTTCTTCAAGCAATGGTTGCAGGGTGTTTGATCACTGATATTTCTCATCTGACGCCAACGTCCATCATCATTTTGATGAAGCTGAAAAGTAAATCAGTGAAGGTCCAATTCTGATACTGCCGCAAAGATTATAGCCTTTTCTGCTGAAGCTACTTCAGAGATGCAGTGACGTCTTTCTGCTTCGCTGAATTGTTCGGTGAATTGCTGTTTTAGACACCCATTTGGTAGCGCCTGCTTCATTCTGGCAGTGAGCTGCTCCATTATAGCATGTCGGTCTGCTCTCGTGCACCTTTGTAGCCAGCGTTCACCTCTCACCTAAATGGCATGTGGTGTTCTGCAGTTTCCAGGTCTCTTATTCACAGTCGTGCCATTTGATAACTCACTATACACTTTCACCACAGCAGCACACAAACTGTTCACAAACTGTGCAGTTTTAGAAATACTGCCACCCTTGGCCAGAAAGTCAATAATCATCACTTTTTGCAACTCTGATAAATGACAACAACAAGGGATATGTGCACAGGCAGCCTCTCACAAACCCTATACCCTCCAAGCCAACTCACGACACGTGAATTTCTTCATGAGCTACACACTGCCGACATAAAAAGGTGGAAGTGGTCATAATAATGTGACTCAACTGTATATGTTAGATCAAGAATTTGCATTTCAAGGTAGACTGTCAGCTGGAAACTCTCTGTTAAACCAGGCATAATGCCTTGTAGGGCTAGCTCAGCTGAATGTAATGACACCTTTCACTTAGTGATCCATTGCTTTTAATCCACATAATTTTAATCCATATACTAATGTGCATTTAAGTGCACCGAGGGTTTGTCCTGCTTCTTCTCCCAGCTCTTACCTTTGATTCTTGACTGAAAGGGCTAGGTTCCTGCATAGTCATCTCACCTGGCCCTGTCAATCAAGGCAAGGAAGGAGCTGGTGGGGAAAACAGGAGGTGTAAGAGTGCACAGAATGGCTTTGGCTTACCCTTGTGCACTTAAATGCCCATCTGCATATGGATTAAACGTACTTTTTCTCCAGAAAAAATAAATAAATGGATCATTACATTCAGCTGTGTTAGTCCAACAAGTAGTGTTGATCGAGCAACAAAGTGCTCTGGTGCTCGAGTAGAACACCTCAGGATGCTCGAGTAGAACACCTCAGGGTGCTCGAGTAGAACACCTCAGGATGCTGGGGTGCTCTATAGAGCACCCAAGCACAATGGAAGTCAATGGGAGAACCAGAGTATTAAACCAGGCACCCCCTGCTCTGAAGAGGGGAGGGTGTCTGGTTCATAGGAAAAGGTCAGAAATTCATGTAATCACCACTGAAATGGTTCGGGATCAGCATGGGGAGGATGTCTGGATGCATCTTGGACTCCCAGGTCACTGCTGGGAATGATGTTGTCCGAGTAGTACGCCACTTTTACAGACTGACAATAATAAGCACAAAACCGAAGATAAAATCGATTTTAGAGGAAAAATTGTTAGGAAACATTCTTTCCTGTATACTTACTTGTATATAAAGTGCAAGTACTGGCAAAAATTACAAGGAAGAGGCACTCCGATACAACCTATATATCACAGAAAGGAGGGCCTCATTCACATTGTGGTACAATTGTTCAGGTAGTGGGACTCCTACACTCATAAAGCCTATGCACTAAGTGAAAGTGCTGCCAAAAATTACAAGGAACCGGCACTCGAATACACCCTTTATTACACATAAAGGAGGGCATCATACACACCCTTGAAAAATTATAATTGATGGCCTGCTGGTGACCCTCAAAATCATTAGGGGTGAGGGTCTGCTGCTGAGCTGACCATCTAAAACATTAGGGGCGAGTGCCTGCTGCTGATCTGACCATCTTAAACATTAGGAGTGAGGGTCTGCTACTAAGCTGACCATCTAAAACATTAGGGGTGAGGGTCTGCTGCTGAGCTGACCCTCTAAAACATTAGGGGTGAGGGTCTGCTGCTGAGCTGACCCTCTAAAACATTAGGAGTGAGTGCCTGCTGCTGATCTGACCATCTAAAACATTAGGGGCGAGGGCCTGCTGCTGATCTGACCATCTAAAACATTATGGGCGAGGGTCTGCTGGTGACCCTCTAAAACATTAGGGGTGAGGGTCTGCTGCTAAGCTGACCCTCTAAAACACTAGGAGCGAGGGCAGCCTAATAAGCATGTTGATATGATGGAGGAGGAGGAGGACGGGAAAAGGAAGATTGAACCATATACCCTTTTTTGTGGTGGAAGGGGTGCATGGGAATACAATGTATTCAATACACCATAAAAGCCACATTTAAAGTGCCTTTATGTTCAGCCGCTTTCCTCTGGTGGAGTAGAGAAGTCGGGGCAATCCAGGCCTTGTTCATTTTGCTAAGAGTCAACCTATCAGCATTTTCAGTTGACAGGCGGATGCGCTTATCAGTTATTATGCCCCCAGCAGCACTAAATACACGCTCTGACAAAACGATGGCGGCAGGGCAGGCCAGCACCTCCAAGGCGTAGAGTGCCAGTTCGTGCCACGTGTCCAGCTTGGACACCCAATAGTTGTAAGGCACAGAGCGATCACTGAGGACGCTGACACGGTATGCTACGTACTCCTTCACCATCTTCCAAAACGTTTCCCTCCTTGTGACACTAGGCCGCGCATCAGGGTGAGGGTGCTGGCGAGGTGTCATGAAACTGTCCCAGGCCTTGGAGAGTGTTGCCCTGCCTCTGTTGGAACTGCTGTGTGTTCCACTCGTCTCCCCTCCTTGGTTGCCCAAGGAACTACGTACTCTGCCGCCAGCGTAGTCAGCTGGAAATTTTTGGAGCAATTTTTCCACAAGGACCTTCTGGTATTGCACCATTTTGCTAGTCCTCTCCACCACAGGAATGAGAGATGAGAAGTTCTCTTTGTAGCGGGAGTCGAGAAGGGTGAACAACCAGTAATCGGTGTTGGCCAAAATGCGTATAACGAGAGGGTAAAGTGAAAGGCAGCATAACATAAAGTCAGCCATGTGTGCCAGAGTCCCAACAGACAAGACTTCGCTGTCCTCATCAGGAGGATGACTCTCAATCTCCTCATCCTCTTCCTCCTCTTTGGCCCATCCACGCTGAACAGATGGAATAAACCTGCTATGGGTACTACCCTCTGTAGCGGAGGCAACCGTTTCCTGCTCCTCCTCCTCATCATCATCCAATTCGCGCTGACAAGACGAACTGAGGGTGGCCTGGCTATCACCCTGTGTACTGTCTTCCCCCATTTCCACCTCTTCCACATGCAAAGCGTCCGTCTTCATTGTGAGTAGCGAGCGTTTCAGTAGACACAGAAGTGGGATGGTTAAGTGATAATAGCGGCATCGCCGCTCACCATCTGGATTGATTTCTCAAAGTTGCTTAAAACCTCACAGAGGTCAGACATCCATGCCCACTCTTTGCTTGTGAAGAGCAGAAGCTGACTGCAAAGGCGACGACTATGTTGCAGCTGGTATTCCAATACTGCCCTCTGCTGCTCACAAAGCCTGGCCAACATGTGGAACGTGGAGTTCCAGCGTGTGCCCACGTCGCACAACAGTCGGTAAGCTGCCAATTGCACGTGGCGCACCTTCACTAGTAGCTCAGGCAAATTGGGGTAGGTTTTGAGAAACCACTGAACCACTAAGTTGAACACGTGGGCTAGGCATGGTATGTGTGTGAGCTTGCCGAACTCCAAAGCCGCCACCAAGTTACGGCCATTTTCAGACACAACAATGCCTGGTTGCTCGCCCAACACTACCAACAAGGCATTGTGCATATATTAAAAGTGAATTTCCTGGTGATAGACTCCCTTTTGAAGCTTCTCTTTCTACAGCGGAAATTTGCAACGCTAGTCAGCCATTTTGGACACAATGTAGAACCTTGGTCACCCACTTGCATACAAGTATATGCAATCAAGTCACTACTCTCTCCTCCCCACTTTCTTTTCTTTCCCTCTAAATTCGGTCAAATTATGTTACTTCTCTAAAAAATCCTTCTGTGCTGACTTACATTAGTAAACCTACCACACGGGTAGGAATGTACACTCAACAGCCCACATGTGCCTTTGGAGCTAACAATCCAAACATCTCTTAGATTTTACCATTCATTTCAATAAAGGTTACAAATACAAATGCTATAATATATGATAAGGCATGAGCTTTTACATTTGATAAGAAAATGCTACCACATGAGTCTACATGATAATGAAGAAAAGAAGCAGCAAACAACCTTCACAATTATTTCGGTGGATGCCATAGCCTGGGAGAATACGGCTAAAAATACACTAAGATTTCTACTATATCCAGGGCACAACTAAATGGATGTACGCTTTAATTTCACAGACACTAAATGCAACCTGTGACTCTCAGCAGTTGTAGCATTACAACTACTATCATGTTGGAGACCCGCAGGTTGCAGACAGTTTACTACATTGCTCTATGCGCATAGTGAGAAACACGTTAAAAATATTCTCAGTTTTTTCCCATTAACAGTCCCGTGTGTTAAGTAACTGTGTGCTAACCCTGACCCGGCTTCCTGCTGTATGCCAAATTTGTAACTACGCCTCCTATGCTCCAACTCGGCTTCCTGCTGCTTCGATGGCACAATTACGCTCCAGGTGGGGATCCAGCTTTAAGATAAAGTTCTATCTGAAGAAAATGTAGTCTTTTGCCTGCCATAACCTCCGTATTGTTCTCCCTACAGCTCCCGCTGAGCGATAATCCCATTCCTGCTGCTTTTTTCCACACCATGAGGAAGCTCCCCTCTGTTCCCATTCCGACTAGATAGTCTGGTTTCCATGGTTACTTACAATAGTAAAGTTCATGACTTTGAGGATCCAGATGGTCATGGCGAGGTTCACCAGTATGAGTATCATAAGGACCAGAACGAAGAAATAGAGGCATCGCTTCCTCCAGCCGTATATCCCCACCTTGTACACATGGGGTCCTTCGGTGCTGGAGAGCGTACTCCTGTGAGCATACTGTTCCTGAGGCATCTGTAACAGAAACAGAGAAGCACATTGTGACTTTTACAAGGGAAATCTCTGCTCGGTGTCTCTGGAATTACCAGAATGCATTGCAAACAATGTACAAAGGAGGACTGCTCCCAGCTGCATCTTATTCAATATGTAATGGGTTCTCAGCAGGTTATATTTAAATTATGGAAACATACAACCAATATGCATTGTCAGAGCAGCAGTCTATGTACATCCCATATAAACCAATAATATGATAAACTTCACACATCTCATGTACATATAAAGCAGAGCTAGAATTGTCATCTGACTCTTTGGGCTCTCTGTATCTCATAATGCAGAATGTTTGACTGCAGTCCTATGTAAAGCAAACTTCAGTATACCCAGAACACTACCAATTTCAATACACCATAGCATGTCCACTCATAGTACCCCCATAACAGTGCCAGTAACACTGCCCACTAGTGACAGCCATGGTGTTCCCGTTACAGAGCCAACCTCAGTGTACACAGAATACTACCAATCTCAATAGAACCCTCATTACAGAGCCAACCTCAGTAAATGCATAACACTTCCAATCTCAATACCCCTAGAACAAATTCACTCATAATACCCCCGTAATAATAAGTAATTATTAGTAATAATATCTACTAACGTCAGCTACAGATCCCCTATTACAGTGCACCCATAACACTGATAATCTCAATACTCCTAGAACAGATTCACTCATAATACCCTCATACCCCCATACCCAAAGCAGTAATAATATCTACTAATATTAGCTACAGCTCCCCTATTACAGTGCACCATAACATTGTCAATCTAAATACCCCTAGAACAGATTCACTCATAATACCCCCATACCAGAGGCAGTAATAATATCTACTAATATTAGCTACAGGGCCTCTATTACAGTGCACCCATAACATTGTCAATCTCAATAACAGGTTCACTCAGAATACCCCCAAAACTGTATCAGTAATAATATCCACCAATGCCACTCATATGGGGGTTCCAGACAGTACAAAAATAACAGAACTAATCTCAGTACCTCCATAACTATTCCAGTCACAAACAAATGATCAGTAATAAAAATACTCCAGTGGCGGTCTCAGGGCTCCACAAATGGGCCAGCTATAGTGCCGCCATTATAAATCTTCCTTCAGTGCACCTAATGCACCTTTAATATTGGCAGTCACAATGGCCTAATACTCCATTGATTAGATGGGCAGGCATTTTCCAATCCTAACTAAATAAATCTGCTTAAACGTTTACCTAATAGTCATATTTGTCTGACTGTATGCACAAATCTATGTGTGGAAGCCTTGACTAAACTATAGAACCTCACTGAACGAGCACCTTCTGAAGATGCAATGCATGGGCCTCACCTTGAGTCAGCGGGAACAACAATCCTTACATATAACAGTCCAGCATTCAGTTAAATCATTTCAACAGACTTTGCATAAATCAATAGTAAATGTGAATATAAGAAACTATGTAATATATCTTATCAGAGATCCCTTATTCCTTATCCCTTTTCTATAGACTCATATGGGTAGCATGCGTTCCTTTTTCTCTCTGTCTCTCTCACTGTAGATTACTCCTCCTCATATTATTCTGAGGGCAGTATGTAATCCAACTCTTCAGTAAGCTGGGGGGCATCTTGTCTCTTAACTGGACCTAGCAGAGAAGTTTAATTTAGGGGGAGGGTGGGGGGAGAATAAATTTTTTTCTGATAAGATATAGCACAAAGTTTTTCATATTCACCTGTACGATTAATTTATGCAAAGTTTGTTGAGCTAACAGTAACCATTTAAGCTTTACAGTATTTGTGAATTCTTATGAAATCATACAATGCGGAGATGATTATTTTAAAGGATGTTGATTAGAGATGAGTGAATCGAAGCTGATGAAGTGGAATTCAATCCGAATTTCAGGAAAAATTGTATTCGTACCGAAGCCAAATTTCCTTGCGATTCGTGGTAACGAATCACATTTTTTCCTAAAATGGCTGCTGCACGTGTAAAAACATGGAGAAAGGAACTCTGGGAAGTTGGGATCTCCCATATTGCCATGCATGCAGCCAATCAGCAGCCAACCAGCCCTGTGATGTCACAACCCTATAAATAGCGTCAGCCATCTAAGTTTCTGCCATTTACCAGTGTACTTAGTGCAGAAAGAGACGTTTGCAGGCGCTAGGGACAGTGCTAGAAAAAACTTAATTGTGCTAAAAAAAATTATTTACAAGTGCAGGGAAAGATTATTCAAGGTGTAGGGAAAGGATAGGGAGGAATCATTCTACAGCTTTTATGTTGAAAGGGTTCAGTAGGGGAGGTTACAGCCTGGGATATAGGAACAATCCGATTACACCTTTCTGCACTGACTGGGGATCCAAATTGCCACTATACAGCTCTGTAATTCCAGCAAACTGTTCTTATTTGGGTGCAAGTGCTGATTGATACAGGCATTAACAGGGTTTATTACAAGGAAATATTTCTACGTCTTATTTGCCCTTGTGCGGTGCAGTTATATGTTCTAAAGCATTTTTTGTCGTGTATTAGTGGCAAAAGTAAAATATATTTGCCGTTCAGCAGTGCAGTTATATGTTTTAAAGGCTTTTGTGGCATATATTAGTGGAAAAAGAAAAAATATATTTGCCGGTCAGTGGTGCAATTATTTGTTGTAAAGCCTTTTGTGGCGTGTATTAGTGGAAAAAGAAAAAATATATTTGCCGCTCAGCAGCGCAGTTATCTGTTGTAAAGCCTTTTGTGGTGTGTATTAGTGGAAAAAGAAAAAATATATTTGCCGCTCAGCGGTGCAGTTATCTGTTGTAAAGCCTTTTGTGGTATGTATTTCATGATCAGTGTGGGAGGGAAACTCCACACTGAACATAGGAGGGAAGGGGAACAGTAACTGGGCCTGGAAACTAGGGAAGAAACAGGTAACCTCCTAGACAACCCTAGTCTGGGCACTAACTACCTATCAATATGAATAGACCTTGAAGGTAGCAATATTCATAAGCAGGATACCTAGGCCCTGATTTCCCTATAAGGCCCTGGAATAAATATAGGACCAGAGACAACCCATTCCTCCCCAGATGGACGAATGGAAGTCTCTTTCTCAGGCCCAGATACAACAACAGGGAATAAAACAAAGACAAACAAACGCGACACTTAACTTTTGTAGAGATAGAAGAACAGGAACACCAGAGAGGATCTCACACCAGCTCAGCCAAACCCAAATGAAGCTATCAACCGCATAGTCAGAAGGGTGGGGTGAGACTATAAAGGGTAGAAGTGATGGCCACTGAGCAACAGCTGAGAAAAGGGAAGTGGTCATTAACCCTATCAACACTGAATCAAGAGAAATCAAGGAGGCTGTTAGATTCCTCCACGCTCAGCCAATCTCCTTGATTTCCTGACAACAGTCACCTGAGGGACCGTGACAATGTATTAGTGAAAAAAGAAAAAATATATTCGCCGATCAGCGGTGCAGTTATCTGTTGTAAAGCCTTTTATGGCGTGTATTAGTGGAAAAAATATATATATATTTGCCGCTCAGCGTGCAGTTATCTGTTGTAAAGCATTTTGTGGCGTGTATTAGTGGAAAAAGAAAAAATATATTTGCCACTCAGCGGTGCAGTTATTTGTTGTAAAGCCTTTTGTGGGTTGTTTTAATTTCCTAATTATTTATTTAATAAAACAGTATGTCAGACAGAGAAGAGCCAGGCCCTGAACAGGGGAGTGGCAGAGGCCAAAATGTTTCTGGCACAGGCAGAGATCACAGCAGAGTAAGGGGGCTTGACAGCAGGGGTCCCAGCAGGAGGCCTGAGCTCCCGGTGTCATCTAGCGGTTGTGTCTTGACCAGCAACCCAGCGGTTTTTGAATGGCTGACTCGGTCATCCACTTTGTCCCAAGTGACATCAGACACCCCCAGCCAAAATTCGGTGGGTTCCTCTGACACGATGCTTAGTTGGCATGGCCCGGGAGCAGGCCCTGTGCCCCCACCTGTCCTGAACCTTCCTCTGTCATTTTCAGGTCCCTCAGCACAAAAAATATTATATGCCGTAGGCTTGGTTCCACTTTTCAGCGAGGACGAGCTACTAGAGGACAGTCAGCAGTTACTGCCCAGCCAAGATCTGGAGGAGAAATCCGCCACTTCCTCCACTAGGCAGGTAAGTAGTGCTGAGGAGAGTGGTGTGGGAGCTGGTGTTGCGAGCGGCAACTTGCCTGTGAGCCAGCAAGTTGCTAGCATGGCCGGGAATCAGCAAGGTGGCAGCAGTGGGCGGTCGGGAGCCAAACGTGCCAGTGGTAGACCACCCGCTTCGAAGGAGCCTACCTGCCTGGGAAGTAGCGGTGCACAGGTTCACGGAGGCAGCGGCGGCAGTAGTCAGTCAGTGCATAGAGTTGGGGGAAAAATCACCTACTCGCCGGTGTGGCAGTTTTGTGGTAAGGTGAACATTGCCATATGTCGAATCTGTGGGCAGAAGGTAAAGCGTGGCCAGGGTGCCAATATTGGCACCACGGCCCTGCGTCAACATATGCAGCATCACCATAAAGTGGCCTGGGAGAACCATGGCTCCCATGTGCATCACCCAGTGGCATGCACCCGGTTTCAGGCAGTCAAGGCTCCGCCACCTCAGCCGAAGGGAGCTGTCTGTCCTTCCCATCATCTGCTGGTCCTGATGCTCCTGCTCCTCGCCCTCCTACTCCTCGTCAGTCATTCTGTCAGCAATTGATCACCAAAGCGATTGCCAAGAGACAACAGTATGCGTGCACTCATCCAACAGCGCAGAAGCTGAACGTGCTTCTGTCCAAGTTGCTGGTGCTGCAGCAGTCTCTCCCTTTCCAAGTGGTGGACTCTGCACCTTTCAGAGAACTGATGGCTTGTGCCGAGCAAAGGTGGAGAGTGCCAAGCCGTCATTTTTTTGCCAAAAAGGCAGTACCAGCAATGCACACACATGTAGAACAGAAGGTGGGCCTGTCCTTGAGCCTGTCAGTGCCTGCCAAAGTGCACGGCTGTGCCGACATGTGGAGCTATAACTACGGTCAGGGACAATACATGTCCTTTATGGCCTGATGGGTGAAAGTGGTTCCTGCACAGCCACACCAGCAACTTGGCCAGGTGATGCCGCTTTCGCCTCCATGTTGCCACACGGTTGGTCCTGTGACAATGTCCGCCTCTGGCTCCTCATCCTCCACCGTTATCTCAGCCTCCACTGCAGAAACAATTCACAGTGCCCCTCCAGCAAACCACATGTGCAGGGCACAACCGTGTCACGCTGTTCTGCACCTAGTTTGCCTAGGCGAACGGAGTCACACAGGGGAGGAACTGCTCCATGTCCTTCATCAAGAAATCGAATTCTGGCTTTCTCTGTGACAACTGAAAATCGGAACCATGGTGACCGACAATGGGAAGAACATTGTGTCGGCGCTGCGTCAAGGAGGGATGAGCCATGCGCCCTGCATGGCGCACTTGTTCAATCTGGTTGTCAAGCGGTTTCTGAAGTCTTCCATCCATCTGGAAGACTTTCGAAAAATGGCCAGGAAACTTTGCATTCACTTCAGCCACTCGTACACCACAAAGCACACCCTCCCTGAGCTGCAGCGGCAGAACAGCTTCCCCCAACATAGTCTGATATGCAATGTTTCCACCCGTTGGAATTCCACCCTCCATATGTTGGACCGACTGTATGAACAGAGAAAGGCCATAAACAGTTTCTTGATGATCCAAGCGGACAGGAGTACTCCCCTGTGTAACTTCGATGTCAGCCAGTGGCAGATCATGTGTGACACCTGCCATTTGCTCAGGCCCTTTGAGGAGGCCACGTTATTTGTCAGTCGCCAGGACTACGGGATGAACGATGTCATTCCACTGCTTCATGTCCTGGTAAATCTGGCTGGTTAGGGGACTGGAGACGTGACGCTTACATCTCACGGCCACATGAGCCCTGTCGGGGCTGAACTGGAGGAGGAGGAGAAAGACATTGGAGCACAAGTAATGTGTAGCGAAATGGGTGGTTTTTCTACACAGGTGACAGGAAAGGAGGAGCAGGATCATCCAGAGGAGATAAAGGGCGATGAGGAATATGAGGCAGAGGACACAGACACACCGTGGCAGTATGCAGTGGAAATGGAGGCAGGGAGTCCCTCCGAGTCACTTGAACAAATGGCCCAGTGCATACTCACTTGCTTGCGTAGTGACAGCCGAATTGTCACTATTCGGCAGAGGGATGACTTCTGGCTCTCCACCTTGTTGGACCCTCGCTACCGGTCCAAAATAGCTGCCTTTTTTACACCCACTGAGAGGGAGGACAAACTGAACTACTATAGAGACATCCTATGTAGTCAGTTGGCCGCTGCCTATCTGCGCCATCGTCCATCCACTCGCAGGTCTAACAGGGGGGCCCTCTGTGCTCACGTTCCACTGCCATGGCTGCTGGGGAGGGGTGGGGTGGCAGGAGCAGTACCAGCCCTATCAACAGCAGCCTGTCTAGAGTCGCTGATGAGCAGCTTTCTTCACCCGCATAGTGAAGAAACTACTCACCATCAGCTAGACATGAGCAGAACCTGAACCAGCAGGTGGTGGCATACTTGGAGTGCACCCTGCCAGCCATCATTGAAGATCCACTGGACTACTGGGCAGCCAAACTGGATTTGTGGCCGCAACTGGCAGAGTTTGCCCTGGAAAAGCTGTCCTGCCCAGCCAGTAGTGTGGCATCAGAGCAGGTGTTTAGTGCGGCGGGGGCCATAGTTACCACAAGAAGAACTCGCCTGTCTACCCAAAATGTGGAGAGACTGACCTTTGTCAAGATTAATCAGGGGTGGATCAGCCAGGATTTCCACCCACTAATGCCTGATGTATCAGACTAGATCATCCATGATACCACACCAACACTTTGACAAAAGAGACCGTTTTCTTCTGGCTACCTGCCTCAGCTACTATTCTGATGCTGCCACCCGCCTGATGCCACACATCTAATGCCAAGTGCTCCTTCTTTAACCCACCATCTTTAGCGGGTACTGGTATTGCCACCCAACTCAACACTATATGACCTTGCCACTCTTGGGCCTCCCGATGCTGCTGCCACCTCCACACTATGTCACCTTGCCACTCTGTGATCTTCTCATGCTGCTACCACCTCCACACTATGTCACCTTGCCACTCTGTGGTCTCCTCATGCTGCTTCCACCTCCACACTATGTCACCTTGCCACTCTGTGGTCTCCTCATGCTGTTGCCACCTCCACACTATGTCACCTTGCCACTCTGTGGTCTCCTCATGCTGATGCCACCTCCACACTGTCATTGTGCCACTCTGTGGTCTCCTCATGCTGCTGCCACCTCCACACTATGTCGCCATGCCACTCTGTGGCCTCCTCATGCTGCTGCCACCTCCACACTATGTCATTGTGCCAGTCTGTGGTCTCCTCATGCTGCGGCCACCTCCACACTTTGTTACCTTGCCACTATGTGGTCTTCTGATGTTGCTGCCACGTTCACACTATGTCACCTTGCCACTCTGTGGTCTTCTGATGCTGTTGCCACCTCCACACTATGTCACCTTGCCACTCTGTGGCCTCCTCCTAATGCTGACGCTACCTCCAGGCTCTCTCATTGGACCACTCTGTGGTCTCCTCATGCTGCTTCCACCTCACCACTATGTCATAGGGCCACTCTGTGGACTTCTCATGCTGTTCCCATCCTCCCCACTTCATGACTGGGCCACTATTTTGTCTTTCGTTCTGGCTGAGATCATCATTTATTTGACCCTTCTTCTGATCTGTCAGAAGGAAGGAAAAATGAGAAGCACAACGGATCCTTTCTGTGTAGCAGCTGTAAGGCCTGTATGGTCCCATCAGAATTGGCTTGTGATTTGGTAGCCAAAAGCAGTAGTGGGTACAAAACACAGAAGACATGAAAATATTCCATTCACGTGTCATCTCTGTTTTGATCCACTCCTGTTTCTTTTGGCATTAGCAATACTGATGGATTACTGACGAAATGCTGACCAAGCAAAGGCGGATGCTCAACAGACAGGATCCGCTTTTTGTGGGTTATTGTTCTGACAGATCAGAGGAAGGGCAAAATAATCAGTGACGTCAACACTAACTTACTGCTGACACCCTCTCCACTCTGTCGGGGAACTCTACTTGTATAAGCTTTTAATAGAACAGGTTCTGTAGACATCTATATGGAATCAGCTGGCGACAGTGTAAAAGGAGTGTGCATTTTCTTGACGCTAACATTGACCTGTAAGGCTGAGTTCACACTTGAGTTATTTGGTCAGTTTTGACCCCGTGACTGCACAAATAAGTTAAGTGTGCAGTGATTCTGAGAGCAACGCCTGTCACCTGCATGTCATACAGATTCACAGCACAGTATTATTTCACTACCAAAGCAGACTCCCTATGTGTGTTACTGCAAGGCACACTGTTCTACACCACTATAAAGGCTCTCTGCAGCCAGAAAATAGCAGTTTTTTAACTAAATTCGCCGCGAATAAATTTGGATTAAACCAAATTTTTCAAAAGAAATTAGGCGAACCGGCGAATCAAATTTTAAAAAAATTCACTCATCTCTAATGTTGATGGAAACTGGAAAACCTAAGGATTTTACTGGATGCTGGATCGTTTTGTGTATAGGCTAAACTAGGCTGATATCAATGGCAACTGGCATGTGAGCCGCAGGTCAACCTTAGAATATATCTATTTTCAGGCTTTACTTGCGTGTCCATGGAAACTGTCTGCTGGATAGATAATATGCATTTTTTTGGAATCCATCAACCTTTGAAAAATTTTTAGCAACCTATGTCCCCGGTAATTACCAGAGAATGTGTTCCCTGCTACTGTCTAATTACTATACTGTACCTGTGACAGCATACGCTTGTAAAGTGAACATAACTCGTCCAAGGTATATTTAAAGCATAAGATATTTACTCAGAAATTGCATCAAAGACTCTTGAGTATGTTCTCTTCTTACTTCTGCTCATACATTCAGGCCTTCACTAGACGCATTTAAAGGGTTTGTATAGAAAAACATAGTTCCTTTCTGTCATGGCAATAGCACACAACATACATACAACATACAACCTAGAGACAGGTGTGAGGCTGTTTTTTTCAAGATAGTCATCTTTCTAATGCTGGATTATCCTTCTAAAATAGTGATCTATAAGTTGACTCGGGGGAGGGGGAGAGGGATGGGTGGTCACCCATGGATAGTCATGCATAACATATGGATCTCTGGAAAATCACATATACCATTCCATTACAGAAGGCTACCAGAAGAGAAGAAAGAAACAATGAAACACTACTATTCTTCCACCATCTGTCTAATGCAATCTTTTCCCATATGAGATCTTTTTTTGGAGTCTGAGTAAAGTGATCTGCTAGGGTGTCAGGAATAGGTATATTTAGTACAAGAACGACACTGGAATGGCTGGAATTTTTATGCTTGCCCCCTTTTTAGATGCCCTAGTCTCCCAATATTTGGAAACTCGCTACAGTTGGTTACTTTGAGAAATGGAAAAGATAACAAGTTATTTTTCAGATGCCATATTGCACCAATAACACTGCTCCCATCACAGTGCCCAAAATACTAAACTAATAACATTGCAATACCCTCATATCAGTGCCAATGAGGCTCTGTTCACAATAGCACCATGGCTTCCATTTGCAACCCATTAAAGTCAGATCTGGGGTCCATCAGAAATCCCATAATAGCAAAAAGTAGATACTTTGGGGCTTCACATATAACATCACCCCTGGGCTCTTCCCTGTTGGAATAATTGAACATATCGTTGCTCAGTCTACAGTGCAAGCTTTTTATCATAAAGAGAGAGAGTTACAAAGTTTTTTGCAACAATGCTAGAACAGAGGTCTCCAACCTTCTGAAGATCATGAGTTATCTTCATATAGGACAGGCCCCGCGAGGAAGAGCACAGCGAAACGATCGTCGGGCGGCACGTTCCAGATTGGGTCAGTAACCTTGATGATTATTGCTAGTAACAATGTATTAGACCTCGCAGATGTTTGTCACCAGTCTTTACAATAAGCGGTGAATTGCATGATATTAATGTATGGTTATATACCGAGTCTAATATATGTTTACATTGCTATCTATAATTGTACTAGGCCCTCTAGTCTGGAGCTGAGTATATTTGTCATACTTCAGTTTTTTCCATGTCTGCTGCTATATGTATTTTATGATAAGTATGTAAAATATATGTGGATTACCCAATAAAATTTTTCAAGTTTATAAAATAACTTTTTGCATGGTAGCTTTTTTAGCTTGATAGGAGTTGCATGTACGGATTCCATGCAAGATACTTATAGTATTTAATCTTTGGTGTTATAGGACAGGTTATGTAGAGCCAATATTCTGATACTGATGTCCTATCCTTAGGATAGATCATCAACATCAGATCGGAGAGGGTCTGACAATCAGGACCCCCGCTGCTCAGTTGTTTGAGGGGGCCGCAGCTTACCAAGCAAAGCAACAGCCATTGGATAGCGGCTATGCTTGGTATTGCAGCTCAGTCCCATTCACTTGAATTGGACTGAGCTGCTCCTAGGCCACGTGATCGATGAACGTGTCGTCACTGGCCCTCTACAAACAGCTGATCTGCAGGGGTGATGGGAGTCAGACCCATGTTGATATGATACTGATGACCTATCCTGAGAATAGGCCATTAACCGCTTGCCGCCACGCTAACGCCGAAAGGCGTCATTTCTGCGGCGCTCCCAGGTCACACTAACGCCAATGGGCGTCATCTCGCGTGAGCCGAGATTTCCTGTGAACGCGCGCACACAGGCGCGCGCGCTCACAGGAACGGAAGGTAAGAGAGTTGATCTCCAGCCTGCCAGCGGCGATCGTTCGCTGGCAGGCTGGAGATGTGTTTTTTTTAACCCCTAACAGGTATATTAGACGCTGTTTTGATAACAGCGTCTAATATACCTGCTACCTGGTCCTCTGGTGGTCCCCTTTGTTTGGATCGACCACCAGAGGACACAGGTAGCTCAGTAAAGTCCCACCAAGCACCACTACACTACACTACACCCCCCCCCCCGTCACTTATTAACCCCTTATTAGCCCCTGATCACCCCATATAGACTCCCTGATCACCCCCCTGTCATTGATTACCCCCCTGTCATTGATTACCCCCCTGTAAAGCTCCATTCAGACGTCCGCATGATTTTTACGGATCCACTGATAGATGGATCGGATCCGCAAAACACATACGGACGTCTGAATGAAGCCTTACAGGGGCATGATCAATGACTGTGGTGATCACCCCATATAGACTCCCTGATCACCCCCCTGTAAAGCTCCATTCAGATGTCCGCATGATTTTTACGGATGCACTGATAGATGGATCGGATCCGCAAAACGCATCCAGATGTCTGAATGAAGCCTTACAGGGGCATGATCAATGACTGTGGTGATCACCCCATATAGACTCCCTGATCACCCCCCTGTAAAGCTCCATTCAGATGTCCGCATGATTTTTACGGATGCACTGATAGATGGATCGGATCCGCAAAACGCATCCGGACGTCTGAATGAAGCCTTACAGGGGCATGATCAATGACTGTGGTGATCACCCCATATAGACTCCCTGATCACCCCCCTGTAAAGCTCCATTCAGACGTCCGCATGATTTTTACGGATGCACTGATAGATGGATCGGATCCGCAAAACGCATCCGGACGTCTGAATGAAGCCTTACAGGGGCATGATCAATGACTGTGGTGATCACCCCATATAGACTCCCTGATCACCCCCCTGTCATTGATTACCCCCCTGTAAAGCTCCATTCAGATGTCCGCATGATTTTTACGGATGCACTGATAGATGGATCGGATCCGCAAAACGCATCCGGACGTCTGAATGAAGCCTTACAGGGGCGTGATCAATGACTGTGGTGATCACCCCATATAGACTACCTGATCACCCCCCTGTCATTGATTACCCCCCTGTAAAGCTCCATTCAGATGTCCGCATGATTTTTACGGATGCACTGATAGATGGATCGGATCCGCAAAACGCATACGGACGTCTGAATGAAGCCTTACACGGGCGTGATCAATGACTGTGGTTATCACCCCATATAGACTCCCTGATCACCCCCCTGTAAAGCTCCATTCAGATGTCCGCATGATTTTTACGGATGCACTGATAGATGGATCGGATCCGCAAAACGCATCCGGACGTCTGAATGAAGCCTTACAGGGGCGTGATCAATGACTGTGGGGATCACCCCATATAGACTCCCTGATCACCCCCCTGTCATTGATTACCCCCCTGTCATTGATTACCCCCCTGTAAAGCTCCATTCAGACGTCCGCATGATTTTTACGGATCCACTGATAGATGGATCGGATCCGCAAAACGCATCCGGACGTCTGAATGAAGCCTTACAGGGGCGTGATCAATGACTGTGGTGATCACCCCATATAGACTCCCTGATCACCCCCCTGTCATTGATTACCCCCCTGTAAAGCTCCATTCAGACGTCCGCATGATTTTTACGGATCCACTGATAGATGGATCGGATCCGCAAAACGCATCCCGACGTCTGAATGAAGCCTTACAGGGGCATGATCAATGACTGTGGTGATCACCCCATATAGACTCCCTGATCATCCCCCTGTCATTGATCACCACCCCTGTCATTGATCACCCCCCCTGTCATTGATCACCCCCCCTGTCATTGATCACCCCCCCTGTCATTGATCACCCCTCTGTAAGGCTCCATTCAGACATTTTTTTGGCCCAAGTTAGCGGAATTATTATTTTTTTTTTCTTACAAAGTCTCATATTCCACTAACTTGTGTCAAAAAATAAAATCTCACATGAACTCACCATACCCCTCACGGAAACCAAATGCGTAAAATTTTTTAGACATTTATATTCCAGACTTCTTCTCACGCTTTAGGGCCCCTAGAATGCCAGGGCAGTATAAATACCCCACATGTGACCCCATTTCGGAAAGAAGACACCCCCAGGTATTCCGTGAGGGGCATATTGAGTCCATGAAAGATTGAAATTTTTGTCCCAAGTTAGCGGAACGGGAGACTTTGTGAGAAAAAAATTAAAAATATCAATTTCCGCTAACTTGTGCCAAAAAAAAAAAATTTCTATGAACTCGCCATGCCCCTCATTGAATACCTTGGGGTGTCTTCTTTCCAAAATGGGGTCACATGTGGGGTATTTATACTGCCCTGGCATTCTAGGGGCCCCAAAGCGTGAGAAGAAGTCTGGTATCCAAATGTCTAAAAATGCCCTCCTAAAAGGAATTTGGGCACCTTTGCGCATCTAGGCTGCAAAAAAGTGTCACACATCTGGTATCGCCGTACTCAGGAGAAGTTGGGGAATGTGTTTTGGGGTGTTTACATATACCCATGCTGGGTGAGAGAAATATCTTGGTCAAATGCCAACTTTGTATAAAAAAATGGGAAAAGTTGTCTTTTGCCAAGATATTTCTCTCACCCAGCAAGGGTATATGTAAAATGACACCCCAAAACACATTCCCCAACTTCTCCTGAATACGGCGATACCACATGTGTGACACTTTTTTGCAGCCTAGGTGGGCAAAGGGGCCCATATTCCAAAGAGCACCTTTAGGATTTCACAGGTCATTTACCTACTTACCACACATTAGGGCCCCTGGAAAATGCCAGGGCAGTATAACTACCCCACAAGTGACCCCATTTTGGAAAGAAGACACCCCAAGGTATTCCGTGAGGGGCATGGCGAGTTCCTAGAATTTTTTATTTTTTGTCACAAGTTAGTGGAAAATGCTGATTTTTTATTTTTTTTTTTCATACAAAGTCTCATATTCCACTAACTTGTGACAAAAAATAAAAACTTCCATGAACTCACTATGCCCATCAGCGAATACCTTGGGGTCTCTTCTTTCCAAAATGGGGTCACTTGTGGGGTAGTTATACTGCCCTGGCATTCTAGGGGCCCAAATGTGTGGTAAGGAGTTTGAAATCAAATTCTGTAAAAAATGACCAGTGAAATCCGAAAGGTGCTCTTTGGAATATGGGCCCCTTTGCCCACCTAGGCTGCAAAAAAGTGTCACACATCTGGTATCCCCGTACTCAGGAGAAGGTGGGGAATGTGTTTTGGGGTGTCATTTTACATATACCCCTGCTGGGTGAGAGGAATATCTTGGCAAAAGACAACTTTTCCCATTTTTTTATACAAAGTTGGCATTTGACCAAGATATTTATCTCACCCAGCATGGGTATATGTAAAAAGACACCCCAAAACACATTCCTCAACTTCTCCTGAGTACGGCGATACCAGATGTGTGACACTTTTTTGCAGCCTAGGTGGGCAAAGGGGCCCATATTCCAAAGAGCACCTTTCGGATTTCACAGGTCATTTTTTACAGAACTTGATTTCAAACTCCTTACCACACATTCGGGCCCCTAGAATGCCAGGGCAGTATAACTACCCCACAAGTGACCCCATTTTGGAAAGAAGAGACCCCAAGGTATTCGCTGATGGGCATAGTGAGTTCATGGAAGTTTTTATTTTTTGTCACAAGTTAGTGGAATATGAGACTTTGTATGAAAAAAAATAAAATAAAAAAATCATCATTTTCCACTAACTTGTGACAAAAAATAAAAAATTCTAGGAACTTGCCATGCCCCTTACGGAATACCTTGGGGTGTCTTCTTTCCAAAATGGGGTCACTTGTGGGGTAGTTATACTGCCCTGGCATTCTAGGGGCCCGAATGTGTGGTAAGGAGTTTGAAATCAAATTCTGTAAAAAATGACCTGTGAAATCCGAAAGGTGCTCTTTGGAATATGGGCCCCTTTGCCCACCTAGGCTGCAGAAAAGTGTCACACATCTGGTATTGCCGTACTCAGGAGAAGGTGGGGAATGTGTTTTGGGGTGTCATTTTACATATACCCATGCTGGGTGAGAGAAATATCTTGGCAAAAGACAACTTTTCCCATTTTTTTTATACAAAGTTGGCATTTGACCAAGATATTTATCTCACCCAGCATGGGTATATGTAAAAAGACACCCCAAAACACATTCCTCAACTTCTCCTGAATACAGAGATACCAGATGTGTGACACTTTTTGCAGCCTAGGTGGGCAAAGGGGCCCATATTCCAAAGAGCACCTTTCGGATTTCACAGGTCATTTTTTACAGAATTTGATTTCAAACTCCTTACCACACATTTGGGCCCCTAGAATGCCAGGGCAGTATAACTACCCCACAAGTTACCCCATTTTGGAAAGAAGAGACCCCAAGGTATTTCGTGATGGGCATAGTGAGTTCATAGAAGTTTTTATTTTTTGTCACAAGTTAGTGGAATATGATTCATCATTTTCCGCTAACTTGTGACAAAAAATAAAAAGTTCTATGAACTCACTATGCCCATCAACGAATACCTTAGGGTGTGTACTTTCCGAAATGGGGTCATTTGTGGGGTGTTTGTACTGTCTGGCCATTGTAGAACCTCAGGAAACATGACAGGTGCTCAGAAAGTCAGAGCTGCTTCAAAAAGCGGAAATTCACATTTTTGTACCATAGTTTGTAAACGCTATAACTTTTACCCAAACCATTTTTTTTTTACCCAAACATTTTTTTTTTATCAAAGACATGTAGAACTATAAATTTAGAGCAAAATTTCTATATGGATCTCGTTTTTTTTGCAAAATTTTACAACTGAAAGTGAAAAATGTCATTTTTTTGCAAAAAAATCGTTAAATTTCGATTAATAACAAAAAAAGTAAAAATGTCAGCAGCAATGAAATACCACCAAATGAAAGCTCTATTAGTGAGAAGAAAAGGAGGTAAAATTCATTTGGGTGGTAAGTTGCATGACCGAGCAATAAACGGTGAAAGTAGTGTAGTGCCGATTTGTAAAAAAGGGCCTGGTCTTTAGGGGGGTATAAACCTGTGGTCCTTAAGTGGTTAATATTGGAATATCAGAAAAGCCCTTTAAGGGTATGTTCACATGTGGATTTCACTGCAGATTGACCAAATTTGCAAATTATAATAATTTTATTGACAGACACACACACAGGGACTCGTGGTTTAATTCTGTCCTATGTCTCTTTTTGGAGACATCTAAATGACAAAATAACAGAACACGGCTGGCATACCCCGGCAGCTATAAATGTGGCCTCAATAAATGTAAGATAAGTCCTCTAGTGGAGGTAGAAGAAAAGCTTTTCATCCTTTGTCACTCCAAAAAAGTAATATATTAACAGCTATATCACTTGCAACATTGCTACCGTGGTATATCTTGCATCTTCCAAATTCTGCAAAAAGCAATGCGTGGGGTGTACCATGAGTCCTCTAAAAGTCAGAATGAGACATCATTTATCTGAAGTTATAGGGGTTGTTCCACAAAAAAATATTCTACAGTTTTCAAACCAGCAATTGGATCTGAATAATTTTGTGATTGCATGTAATTAGACATTTTGTATATCTACTGAGTTATGCAATAAAATATATCCGTATAGCGCCACCTGCTGTTAGTTGTTTGCTTTCTTTTTTTCTTATTTGTTTGTCCTGCTCACTGAGAAGGCCGCACATGCTCAGTTTCATCCTTCAGCTGCCTCCTGAGCTGTGATAGGGAGAGCTGAGACACGCCCCCTGAGCTGTGATAGGGAGAGCTGAGACACGCCCCCTGAGCTGCAGCAGAACAGACACTCCTCTTGAGCTGTCAGCTTGATATTAATCTAGCAGAGCAATGAATGGGGAGATCTCTGGATCCATGTGTACAGGGCTGGTTCTAGCTTTGTTAGAAAGAGACTGTCCTGTACTACAGTATATGCTGTCTGATTTTCATTTTTTACATTAGTCATCGGTTAACCCCTTTAAGGTAAAGAATACCTCTAATATATCGATGTTGACTCACCACTTTAAGGAGGTAAATGCGGGCGACAACAGGGGCTTCTATTTCAAGAAAATTGAAAAAGCATGTACAGATAGATCATTTAGGGGGTTGACCACAAAAAGAAAGTTGTTAAACAGGGTAACTTTTTGGCTCTTTATGTTAAACACATTGAGATTATCTATTTTGTATGTTTTTGCAATACAGTTTTATACATTATGCTAATCATATATAATGATATGAAGAGACAACGTTAAACTTCTGCATGAAAATAATTTACTAATCAATACGGGATGTGTTTTGCAGCCCCAACAAATATTTTAGGGTAGATATGTTTTTTCAGTTATATGCTATGACTAAGGATTGAGGGTATGCAAATGGTATCTTAACAAGCTATGCCTTTAATACCACCAGATGTAACGCACCACCAACTACGCCTGAAATACGCCTAATATAGGCGTATTTCAGTATAACAAATGACCACCAATGTATTTACATAACGCCTGTTTCCAGTCAGTTGCTCAAACTTACTTGTTTGCCTGCCCCAGGGTGCCCTATTAAAATGCCTATTTATCTATCCTATAAGGCCGAGTTCACACGAACGTGTGTGACCCATGCCCGTGCTGCGGCCCGCAAATTGCGGGCCGCAATGCACGATTGCCGGCCGTAGGTCAGCAACATCGGATCGCGGACCGATTCACTTTAATGGGTCCGCGATCCGCCCGTTCCGCAAAAAGATAGGACATGTTTTATCTTTTTGCGGAACGGAAGTACGGGACACAACCCCACGGAAGCACTCCGTAGTGCTTCCGAGGGGTCCCGTTTTGTGCGGGCATTCCGCAATTCCGGATTTGTGGACCCATTGAAGTGAATGGGTCCGCATCCGTGATGCGGAATGCACACGGAACTGTGGCCGTATATAAGGCCACGGATCACACACGTTCGTGTGAACTAGGCCTAAGTCAGTGTTCAACCTTTTAAACAGGCCTTGAGGCATGACTTCAATAATAATTGAGCCAGACCCTCATCTGCAGACAGCTGTTTCGGGGGATTACCCTTTATTAGTGCAGAGCAGAGAGTACTGGCTCAACTGGGTGAGAGGACTAGGTCAGGATTTGGGGAATTACACATCTCCTTACGGAGAGTGCCAAAACAGCGTGAGGAGTCTTAAAGGTCAGGCAATGCTCCTCTGGAATTCTGGGAAGAGGGTATGAGCTCCTAGCAAGCTCTGCCTCTAATGCCACCAGATGTAATAAGGCTATTTTCACAATAGCGGCAGGACGGATCCGACAGGCTGTTCACCCTGTCGGATCTGTCCTGCCGCTATTTCGCCGTGCCGATGGACCGCCGCTCTGTCCCTATTGTCTATAATGTGGACGGGGGCGGAGCTCCGGTGCAGCATTGCAGTGCACCGCGAAAGGCCACCGGACTAAAAGTACTGCATGTCCGACTCTCACCGTGAACTGCCGTGCTGCGCCGAACCTCCGCCCTCGTCCCCGTTATAGTCAATGGGGACGGAGCAGCAGTCCGGCGGCAGGCAAAATAGCGGCAGGACGGATCCCACAGGGTGAACAGCTTGTCGGATCCGTCCTGCCGCTAGTGTGAAAGTACAGAGCGGCGGTCCATCGGCACTTGCGGTTTTCTTTTCCGGCATAGAGTTCCATCCTAGGGGCTCTATACCGGAAAAGAACTGATCAGTTTTATCCCCATGCATTCTGAATGGAGAGCAATCCGTTCAGGATGCATCAGGATGTCTTCAGTTCAGTCTTTTTGACTCATCAGGACAAAGATAAAACCTTAGCATGGTACGGTTTTATCTCCGGCCAAAAAAACTGAAGACTTGCCTGAATGCCGATCCGGCATTTTTTTTCCATAAGAATGTATTAGTGCCGGATCTGTAATTCAAAATACCGGAATACCGGATCCGTCCTTCCAGTCTGGGCATGCGCAGACCGAAAAAAAGCTAAAAATGAAAAATGCCGGATGCGTTTTTCCAGATGACACCGGATGCATTGTCCTGATGCATTTCAATGCATTTTTTTTTTTATCCTGATTAGTCTTACAAATGCCATCAGTTGGCATACGTTTTGACGGAACTGCTTGCCGGATCACTCTGCCGCAAGTGTGAAAGTAGCCTAACTCACCCAATTAAGCCATTAGTCTCTGCTATGCACTGATGAGGGGCAATCACTCCGAAAACAGCTGTCTGCAGATGAGGTGCTGGCTTAATTATTATCCAAGTCATGTCTCAAGGCCTGTTTAAAAGGTTGAACATTGACTTATAGGATAGCTACCTTACATATGGTGGCATGAGGCAGAGCTTGCTAAAAGCTCATTTGTATACCCTCTTCACAGAATTCCAGAGGAGCATTGCCTGGCCTATAAGACTCCTCATGCTAATAAGGCGCTCTCCTTAAGGAGATATAGTATCTCCCACATTAATAAAGATTGTTGTTGCACAGTGGTGCACTTGTTTCATGAAGGTATGGGTCGCACAAGCAGGACTGGTCCTAGATCGCTGTAAAAAGGAATGTCAATGACTCCTAAGAGATTAAAATCTATGCAGATTTCCCAGGACACTGATTTAGCGTAGTGTACTGTTGTCCAAGAGAACACACATTACAGTTATGACCCTGAACATTAGAACATGGTGGCCTATGATATTTTCAACCACAAGGAACATCTATTATTACAGGGACAAGATCCTGACTGCACAATCCCACGATGAAATTCTTTCTCTACCATTTATATGCTTAATGTTAGGTTCATGGTGTAGGTTACAAAATTCCTATTTTTTTAATTCTATTTCCTAATGTCATAATAACACTGTGTAGCTTTATGTAAGTTAATAAAACAGAATACAAAACCGAATTGACCGTCACCCACAGTCAGCAAGAGAAGAGGATATAAATAAAATGTATTAAGACTGGTGTCTAAAATGTGCATAAACCCCTAAGATTGCGGTGGAAAAACCAAAGTTATGAAGAGGCGCCGGCCTCTCCATAACTTCGGCAGATCCTTCGCCAGTTCTAAATGTTTGACAATTCCCTAGCTGTCTAACATTAAGACCTTTTTCTACGCCTGAAACAGGCGTAGAAAATGGTACATCAGGAAGGCTGTTCCCCTCCCCCACGTCACGCCCTCAAAATTTTAGACCCGGCGTGAGCGGGGAAAAGTGTCAGATGGCAACACAACGCACCACCAACTACGCCTGAAATACGCCTAATATAGGCGTATTGCAGTATAACAAATGACCACCAATGTATTTACATAACGCCTGTTTCCAGCCAGTTGCTCAAACTTACTTGTTTGCCTGCCCCAGGGTGCCCTATTAAAATGCCAAATATTTTATATTAAGTTACAACAAAGTTTTAGAGTTGACTGCCCCTTCTACTGAAATGCTGATGGAAGGTGCATGTGGGCTATCATGTGGATCCTCATTAGTGTAATAAGTGCCTGCTCCCCCAACTTGACTACAATGTTGTGACTGCAGGAGCGGATTGGGAACTTACAGTGGCCCTAGAAAAAAACTAAAAGTGACCCCATTTGTAGGTGGGTCCAAATTGACAGAATGCGGGGTAACACAAGTAGGCAGGGCCAGCAATACCATAGTGCAAAATACCATCCCATCAGAACCATATACCACAATGCACAATATATTGCCCCAAAAGCTATCCCTTTGTGGTGGCCATCAATAGATCCATTTTCTGTCCTCCTCGAGTTGTCTCTGATTAAGGTATGGAGCAGAGGGGCTTAGTAGGTGAGATGCCGTAGTACTGTTTGGAATAAGATTTACAGAGACTGCTGTTTCTGGGTTACCAGAAAACTGGTGCACACTAAGCCCTAAATATCATGCAGCCATTAACAATACAGATCTACTAAACAGTACGGTCCCACTTATCTTAATTAGAGCCTGCAGTGGCTTGTATGGCCGCGTCACAACCAAGACATGATCACGCAGCGTGGTGGTACTCCAGGGGCCCCTGAGTGTATGACCACACGGAGTGGCCATGCTGCACCTGAGATGCATCCTATTAGCTAATTCCAACCACTTTGTTTCTTCTGTTTTCATAGTTAATAGCCGTGCGTCCATCAAAAAAAGTCATGTAAACATACCCTATGATTGGATTTACTCTGGACTTTTTTGATCACATATAAAAACCATGGAAAAACCACACGTGGTTTTTCTGTGGGTTTCCGTGCATACAGGGGAAGCACACCGCTTTTATAAACTTTACCTATACAAGCCACATGGTCAAAATCCACACTGCAAACTGCAACAACTCTACATGCCATCCATGGTCGGGTTTTACTGATCTGTTTCACAGAAAACTGAAAAAAGTTTGAAAAAAGTTTCTCTTTTTGACAGGCGCAGATCAACCAAGGTGGAAAAACACAAACCTTTGTGGATTAACAACTCGGATGCAGCATGGTCCGAGTATTTGCATCACCGTATTCTCCGTAATTTGCTATTTTATTTTGTGGCAAAAATGCAGCATTTGCACTAAATCACAGTAACCACATAGTAGTTTTCAAAATGTTTTCTTACCTGTTTTGTATAATTATAATCTTTTTGCAAATGAAAAACGACACAAAATGTCATGTGCCAATACAACTTTAGATGACGCAATTTGATAAATATGATACATGCCACCTGCCACCCCAATGCTGCCCTGATCATGGGGAGGTCTGGCAGAAGTTATCAATGGGAGTCAAGTTATTAAGGGCTCATGCACACAAACGTATTTTCTTTCCGTGTCCGTTCCGTTTTTTCATTTTTTTTCAGACCCGTGCATCCGAAAAAAATAAAATGGAAGGTACTCCGTGTGCATACCATTTCCGTATGGCCATTTAGCAAAAAAATAGAACATGTCCTATTATTGTCCGCATCACGGACAATGATAGGACTATTTTATTCGGGGCCAGCTGTTCTGTTCCGCAAAATACAGAATACACGGACGTCATCCGTTTTTTTTGCGGACCACAAAATACATACGGTCGTGTGAATGAGCCCAAATGTGTAATGCACTAAAATTCTCTGGGAAATAAAGGGGGGTCTTCAGAGGGACACCGCTTCTATTACATTCATACTGTATAACTCAAAAGCCGATCTAAGACCTCATCAACACGCTGGAGCCACGTGCCTGGAGGTTGTCCAGAAGCAGACGAAATCCTTGAGGTTCCTTACGACAGAGCTGAGTCTGCATTTCTCGTCGATATAGGGTGACTTCGTACAGCACCATATTGAGAAGTCCCATGGTACACGGCAAGAAAGCTGCATCAAATGTGGGTAAAGCATGACCTTAGAGAAATCTAGGGGTGACGTATAACACCTCCATACAACAGGTGGTAGAGAACCGCAATACATCTGTCTGCGTGACATGTATTACATTTCCATCTGATAAGCATAAAACAGCAATACATCATGAAAGAATACTCAGTAATAGGCAGTTAGGACCTAAGACGGACATGTTCTGGGGTACCATAGTAAATCTAATAACTTACAAACATGGATAAGTTTCGAAGAAGGTGAGAAGTAGGGAACTGGGAAGTATGGCTAGCTGCATGCTTCCTTGTGTGACATCACCGCCCACAGTTTGTGTTAGATTAGCCCTGTCAGTCGTGTCACCAGACCCCCAAAGCAGCCTGGACAACCCCTGTAAACTTCTAATCGTGATGTCCTTACCTTTCAATATCTGGACATAAACAAGCCCCTGGCCACCAGCATAGCAGGGAGAGGAGGGCTCCACGGACTTCACTGTACCCAGTCAGCCAGGCCTGAGCTCCAATGCCTGCACTGTCTCTGCCTCACATTTTCCAGTCACAAACTTGCAGCCAAGACCCTGCCCAGCCCCTAAGAATTTCCTGCTCTCTACCTCATCTCTATTGAAGCCTTGCGGCCTCGCTATTGCATGGAGAAGCTGCCAGGATCTTAACAGCTCCTGCTCTCTGCTCACTGACATGAAGTGGGGAACACATGCTTTACATTACTGGGCTTCCTCTTCTTCCTCCTGAATACCCCCAGGGCTCGAGATAATGATACTTATCATAGAAATAAACAGACCAGAAACAAAAGTGTGCGCCCGCAAGTCAGATTATTATAGGATATCTACACAAAACGCTTCACTGACTAGAAGAAAATGACAGCAAGTATTGCTCATGTCTGATCTGTTTATAGCGCCCACATATTCTGCAGCGCAGTGCGCCATTTGTCACCCCCCCCATCCCTGTTAGCGGTGGGGCTGACCGTCTAATTTCCCTATCTCACACAGGAAAATTTCAAAGGCAGCCCATAAACCTATCATACCAACTCCATGCAAAAGGTTCGGATCAGAACCCAGCACACTACTGAAGCAAGCGACAATGCAAACCTTTGATAGAGACACTGGGGCATTGGTTTTTTAGGCTGGTTTTATTTCCCCCCTAATTTATGAAGAGGCGCGCGCCTCGTTTCAAATGAAGACGCATCTATGGCAGTCCTGGCACCTGGATTAAAAACTATGCCATGGCATAGCTTTTCACCAACATTTACACCAGTTTCCACCACCTCCCACTCACCCCCCCCCACTCCGTCCTTTCCGGCCCATGAAACCGGCTGTGCAACTAAATATTGTTGCACGGCTAGTTAAAAATGGGACCTGCGACTATTTTTCAACTAAAATAGTCACGGAAAGAACTGCAGCAGAAAGGATATGTCCCCTGATCTGTGATAGAGAGAGAGAGCTGCAGCAGAAAGGATATGTCCCCTGATCTGTGATAGGGAGAGAGCTGCAGCAGAAAGGATATGTCCACTGATCTGTGACAGGGAGAGAGCTGCAGCAGAAAGGATATGTCCCCTGATCTGTGATAGGGAGAGAGAGCTGCAGCAGAAAGGATATGTCCCCTGATCTGTGATAGAGAGAGAGAGCTGCAGCAGAAAGGATATGTCCCCTGATCTGTGGTAGGGAGAGAGCTGCAGCAGAAAGGATATGTCCCCTGATCTGTGATAGGGAGAGAGATGCAGCAGAAAGGATATGTCCCCTGATCTGTGATAGGGAGAGAGCTGCAGTAGAAAGGGTATGTCCACTGATCTGTGATAGGGAGAGAGATGCAGCAGAAAGGATATGTCCACTGATCTGTGATAGGGCGAGAGCTGCAGCAGAAAGGATATGTCCACTGATCTGTGATAGAGAGAGAGCTGCAGCAGAAAGGATATGTCCCCTGATCTGTGATAGGGAGAGAGAGCTGCAGCAGAAAGGATATGTCCCCTGATCTGTGATAGGGAGAGAGCTGCAGCAGAAAGGATATGTCCTCTGATCTGTGATAGGGAGAGAGATGCAGCAGAAAGGATATGTCCCCTGATCTGTGATAGGGAGAGAGCTGCAGTAGAAAGGGTATGTCCACTGATCTGTGATAGGGAGAGAGATGCAGCAGAAAGGATATGTCCACTGATCTGTGATAGGGAGAGAGCTGCAGCAGAAAGGATATGTCCCCTGATCTGTGATAGGGAGAGAGCTGCAGCAGAAAGGATATGTCCCCTGATCTGTGATAGGGAGAGAGCTGCAGCAGAAAGGATATGTCCACTGATCTGTGACAGGGAGAGAGCTGCAGCAGAAAGGATATGTCCCCTGATCTGTGATAGGGAGAGAGAGCTGCAGCAGAAAGGATATGTCCCCTGATCTGTGATAGAGAGAGAGAGCTGCAGCAGAAAGGATATGTCCCCTGATCTGTGGTAGGGAGAGAGCTGCAGCAGAAAGGATATGTCCCCTGATCTGTGATAGGGAGAGAGATGCAGCAGAAAGGATATGTCCCCTGATCTGTGATAGGGAGAGAGCTGCAGTAGAAAGGGTATGTCCACTGATCTGTGATAGGGAGAGAGATGCAGCAGAAAGGATATGTCCACTGATCTGTGATAGGGCGAGAGCTGCAGCAGAAAGGATATGTCCACTGATCTGTGATAGAGAGAGAGCTGCAGCAGAAAGGATATGTCCCCTGATCTGTGATAGGGAGAGAGAGCTGCAGCAGAAAGGATATGTCCCCTGATCTGTGATAGGGAGAGAGCTGCAGCAGAAAGGATATGTCCTCTGATCTGTGATAGGGAGAGAGATGCAGCAGAAAGGATATGTCCCCTGATCTGTGATAGGGAGAGAGCTGCAGTAGAAAGGGTATGTCCACTGATCTGTGATAGGGAGAGAGATGCAGCAGAAAGGATATGTCCACTGATCTGTGATAGGGAGAGAGCTGCAGCAGAAAGGATATGTCCCCTGATCTGTGATAGGGAGAGAGCTGCAGCAGAAAGGATATGTCCACTGATCTGTGATAGAGAGAGAGCTGCAGCAGAAAGGATATGTCCCCTGATCTGTGATAGGGAGAGAGAGCTGCAGCAGAAAGGATATGTCCCCTGATCTGTGATAGGGAGAGAGCTGCAGCAGAAAGGATATGTCCCCTGATCTGTGATAGGGAGAGAGCTGCAGCAGAAAGGATATGTCCCCTGATCTGTGATAGGGAGAGAGCTGCAGCAGAAAAGACGTGCCCTATAAGAAAGGACATGCCCCTAATCTGGCTGAGCAATTGGAGCAATGTATGGGGATATCTCTGGATTCATGTGAGGTATAGGGCCGGTTCTAGCTTTGTTAGAGAATGTCATGTACTATATAATGTCTGATTTTCATTTAATACATTAATCATAGGAAAACCCCTTTAGGTGAAAAATTGGGCCTCATGAATAGAACTGTTCTAATAGGAAGTCTCATTGTTGGCGATAACACCCTACTTTGGAAAAATGAAAGTTTTTAATTGGAACCTGTCACGTTGAATATGGTGTCTGAGCTGCAGGCAGCATATTATAGAGCAGGAGGAGCTGAGCAGATTGATATATAGCTGTTTGCCGCTGGCCCAGTGACGTCACAACTAGTATCACTGGCCTGGGCGCGGCTAAGCTCCGTTCACTTGAATGGAGCTTAGCCCCACCCAGGCCAGTTGATACAAGTCGTGACGTCACTGTGCCTGCGGTAAACAGTGAGAAGGCCGCGGCACCGCTGCCTTCTCAAACAGCTCATAGGCGGGGGTCCCGGGTGTCGGACCCCCGCCGATCAGATGCTGATGATCTATCCAGAGTATAGATCATCAGTTTAAAATAACTGCAGAACCCCTTTAAATTCCTGCTCATTCTGGACTTTGAAATCAAGGAGACGGTCCTATCAGTGATTGACAGCCTTTCCTCTATGATTGTGTATACAGAGAAAGCTGTCAATCACTGATAGGACCGCCTCCTTGACTTCAAAGTCCAGAATCAGCAGGAATTTAAGGGAATAAAATACAAGTTATACAGAATTTTTTTCCTATAAAGCTTTATATCAATCTGCTCAGCTCCTTCTGCTCTCTAATATGGTACTTTCAGCTCAGACACCGTATTCAACATGACAGGTTCCCTTTAAGCATTTAAAATGTCCTTGTTTCCTATCCAATGAGATTCTGGCTTTTATCTTCTAATCTGCAGCGGAAAACTAAAATGTGGATTGGAATTGGTTACTGTCTGTTTTTTCTGTAACAGTTTCAGTATGTGAGACTGAGGATGTTCAGTGCTGTAATCCAAGGATGTTTATCTCAGGAATCAGCAAGGCGTTGCTGGGCAATTAGGAAGTAACGCTGTCACCTGTCTGATCTTCTGTACTCTGCCACTCATTACGTGGTGGGGGGGATAAATACCCATGTAGAGAGACAGCTTTGTGGTTCTTGACTTCATGAGGTTTTTTATGTCCTTCAAGGGAAGAGGCTTTATTCTGTAGTGCGTTAAGCTATAACCAGGCTTTATCACCTTATTTCTGGCAGACACTTTCTTAAAGTGACATTAAATGGACACGCCGAAGAAATGATTGTAAATGGGAGTGGATGCCCTTTAAAGGTGCCCAGAACCTTCTGTCATCATTAAATTTTGATAGATATCGACTTCAATCTTATTTAAAAAGAGATCTACAGTTTGATGTAGGAAAAATAAACTGTCCCATAATGCAGTGCAATGCAGATTGCTGCGTTCTAGGGGCTCAACTAAATTGTTATCGGTATGCCCTTTAACAGGCTTGTTGACTGTTTCCTATTAAAACCAGCAGTATTGCAAATGCAGCTCTGGGCTTTAATACAGATTATAACTAAGGATCAGATTTGATATAATATTACTTATTTCTGTACAGGGTCCTCAGTAAGGCTATGTGCACATCTGAATCAAAGGCTCCATAAGGAGCCTCCATTGCAGAATCCATCCTTGACAGGAAGAATAGTATAGAATGTAGTGCTGTTCTTCACTATGATGGACACCAAGATGAAACTTAATGAACCCCAGTATAAAGGGTCCCTTACATGGGCCAAAATGCAGCAGATAATCGCTAACGAGCGCTCATAGGAACGCTCGTTAGTGATAATCTGGCGGTTTAAAGGAGCCGCCGATTACCCAATGAATGAGCATTGTGCGGATACAAAAATTGATGTTTGCCGGCAGCAGATCGTGTGGTCTAAACACCTCCCTATAATGTGGAGAAGATGGCTGCATGTTGCTTTCCACCACTGACAAGCAGGCGATTGCCGGGAAAGAACGCTTCCTTCCTGATAATCGCCTGCTGTATCATCCTGTCTAAAGAGACCTTTAAGTCAATGAGGTCCATTGAGCGCTGTTGCTGCTGGTTAGCCTAACTTGTGCAACTTTCTAGGCTTAGTTAAAGGGGTTGTCCAAGATAACTAAAAATCCCAGACAATTTCTACAATGTCTGAAGATAAAGAAACATGATATACTCACCCGTTTCTCTAGCGCTGTGCTCTGTGGCGCTGGTCTTTGCAAACAGCATTGGTGATGTACCTGGACACTGCAGCCAATCATTGTCCTCAGCAGTCTACAGAAGTAGCATGACAAATAGAGGTGTAGGGGAGCTAGAAAGTGATATAGGGTGCATGAATGGAGGAGGGGTTAGCAATTAAGGGGAAGATCTAGGAAGGAGGGCCGGAGGACTAAGGGTCTTTTCCCACAGGAGCTGAGGAAGATGAGTTGAATAGTCTTTCTGTGCACGATAGCTTCTCTGCATTTTCTTCTCAATGTCTTCCAAAGTTGTTTGGCTGGAAGGGCTAGGCTCAATGACAGAGGAGAATCTAGGCCTGTCAATGAAACAACTGTGGCACTGGGAGGAGAATACAGTGGAGCTGTGTTGTACCAAGGGACACAGCCCTGCCTTTGGTGCATTGAATGACTAATTTGCAAATAGGAGAGTCTTTTCTCAAAGATGCAAGGACGAATTGAAGAGCAAAAGGTATGTTTATTAGACCAGGAAGGAGCACTAGAAGGAATTGGGCTTAGGTTAATACTGATTTTCCAGATGACAAACTCCCTTTAAGGCAGGGTTTCTCAACTCCGATCCTCGGGACCCACCTACCGGTCTGGATTTCAGAGTATCCCACAGAATGAATACCGGAGGTAAGTCCTGATGCACGGATACTAATTATATCACGTGCTCAAATCCTGAAAACATGACTGGTAGGTGGGTCCCGAGGACCGGAGTTGAGAAACCCTGCTTTAAGGCCTTATTCACACAGTCAGTGTTCGGTCAGTGATTGTGAGCCAAAACCAGTAGCGTCTCTAGTCAGAACAGGTGCGGATCTTTCCCTTATACCTTATCTCTGTGTAGCCTCCATTCCTGGTTTTGGCTCACAGTCACTGATGGAAATCACTGACCGAACACTGACGTGTGAATAAGGCCTTACCCTCTTGGTTGTGTTAATATAGTTGGGGTCGTTTCCCAGTTTAATTGGTAAATTGCTGATGGGCAGTGTCCCAATGAAGAGCTGCAGAGTGATCTAATAGAAATTGGTGTCCTCGGGTCAGATGCAGCACATATGACAGCAAGTCGGTAGACCTGTCTATATATTGGATAATGAAACTAAACTATGGAATGCCTTCAAGGACATCTGTTTTGTAAGGCAAATTTTTTTTAAGAATGTTTGCAGTATTCAGAGGTTATATTTTGTAAGATTATTCAGATGAAAAGTTGTATTTATTTACAACTAGCAGAAGGACCCGGCTTCACACGGGTATATTTCATCTATTTCATTTAATGTTTGTGTGTGTCGTTAAAAGATATCAACAGTATCCCCCATAACAGTGACCTCTACAGCACCCTGGCCCTTAAACAGTGAACTCCACAGTCCCCCACCCCTTAACACTGACCCCTTATAGTGCCCCGCCACTTTAAAATGGGACCTGCCCCCTTAACAGTGACCTCCACAGTGTCCACCCCTTAACAGTGACCTCCACAGCGGCCTGCCCCCTTAACAGTAACATCCACAGTGAACGCCTCTTTAACAGTGACCTCCACAGTTGCACTGCGACATGTGACATGCTGCAACTAAGGGTACTTTCACACTTGCGTTATTCTTTTCCGGCATAGAGTTCCGTCACAGGGGTTCTATACCGGAAAAGAACTGATCAGTTTTATCCCCATGCATTCTGAATGGAGAGTAATCCGTTCAGGATGCATCAGGATGTCTTCAGTTCAGTCTTTTTGACTGATCAGGCAAAAAAGAAAACCGTAGCATGCTACGGTTTTATCTCCGGCATTTTTCCCCATAGGAATGTATTAGTGCCGGATCCAGCATTCAAAATACCGGAATGCCGGATCCGGTAAAAATTTGAAAAAAGATACAAGACAGATGCGTCTGTCCGCATAACAAGCGGAGAGATGGATCCGTTCTTGCAATGCATTTGTGAGACGGATCCGCATCCGGATGCGTCTCACAAATGCTTTCAGTCACATGCAGATCAGCAACGGAACTGCCCGCCGGATCACACTGCCGCAAGTGTGAAAGTAGCCTAAGACACGACAGTCGCAAAAAATCCATCCAAGTATTAGTTTAAGGGTGTGCACACTTATGCAACCATATTATTTTATTTTTATATTTTTTTCTTCCAAAAAGATTTCAGTTTATTTTTCAGTTGAGTTGTACAGTTTATAGGTCACATTAAAAGTGGAAAAAGTTCGGAAATGATTAGAGTTGAGCGAACCCGAACTGTAAAGCTCGGGTTCGTACCGAACTTTAGGTTTTTCGGCACCCGGACCCGAACATTTCCGTAAAAGTTCGGGTTCGGTGTTCAGCGCTTTCTTGGCGCTTTTTGAAAGGCTGCACAGCAGCCAATCAACAAGCGTCATACTACTTGCCCCAAAAGGCCATCACAGCCATGCCTACTATTGGCATGGCTGTGATTGGCCAACTGCAGCATGTGACCCAGCCTCTATTTAAGCTGGAGTCACGTAGCGCCGCCCGTCACTCTGCTCGGATTAGTGTAGGGAGAGGCTGCAGCTGCTGTCAGGGAGAGATTAGGGAGAAATATTATCAAGAACTGCCCTTTTACTCAGCGATGTACATCAAATGTGTTTTGTGGGTGCAGTGCACAATTTTTTTACGCCTGCACTGAGCCAACTACTGCTGAAAACAAACTTTTTTTTACTTCAGTTTGTCAATATCAATACATAATCGGCAGGCATTTTATGCAACGATAGTGCACCAGCACTATCTATCTGCATGTCTGCTAGTCCAGAAATACAGCGTTTTGCTTACTGTGCTTTCATATATTGCACATCTGTGATTACACTTGCATAGGTGACTGTCACATTTAGGCCACAAATAAGGCTTTTAGGATACTGTGGTGAAAAATCCCTCTGATATACTGCACATCTGGGATTACAAGTGCATAAGGGACTGTCACATTTAAGCCACAAATACTGCTATTAGGTTACTGTTGTTAAAAAAAACCCTTTTTTTCATATACTGCACATCTGTGATTACACTTGCATAGGTGACTGTCACATTTAGGGAACAAATAAGGCTTTTAGGATACTGTGGTGAAAAAAAAACTTTTTTTCATATACTGCACATCTGTGATTACACGTGCATAGGTGACTGTCACATTTAGGCCACAAATAAGGCTTTTAGGATACTGTGGTGAAAAAACCCTATGATATAGTGCACATCTGTGATTACATGTGCATAGGTGACTGTCACATTTAGGCCACAAATACGACTATTAGGTTACTGTTGTTAAAAAAAAACTATTTTTCATATACTACACATCTGTGATTACACGTGCATAGGTGACTGTCACATTTAGGCCACAAATAAGGATTTTAGGATACTGTGGTGAAAAAAAAACCTTTTTTTCATATATTGCACATCTGTGATTACACTTGCATAGGTGACTGTCACATTTAGGCCACAAATTAGGCTTTTAGGATACTGTGGTGAAAAATCCCTCTGATATACTGCACATCTGGGATTACACGTGCATAGGTGACTGTCACATTTAAGCCACAAATACGGCTATTAGGTTACTGTTGTTAAAAGAAACCTTTTTTTTTCATATACTGCACATCTGTGATTACACTTGCATAGGTGACTGTCACATTTAGGCCACAAATAAGGCTTTTAGGATACTGTGGTGAAAAAAACACTTTTTTTCATATACAGCACATCTGTGATTACACTTGCATAGGTGACTGTCACATTTAGGCCAGAAATACGGCTATTAGGATACTGTGGTGAAAAAAAAACTTTTTTTCATATACTGCACATCTGTGATTACACGTGCATAGGTGACTGTCACATTTAGGCCACAAATAAGGCTTTTAGGATACTGTGGTGAAAAGACCCTCTGATATAGTGCACATCTGTGATTACATGTGCATAGGTGACTGTCACATTTAGGCCACAAATACGGCTATTAGGTTACTGTTGTTAAAAAAAAAAATTTTTTTCATATACTGCACATCTGTGATTACACTTACATAGGTGACTGTCACATTTAGGCCACAAATAAGGCTTTTAGGATACTGTGGTGAAAAAAAAACTTTTTTTCATATACTGCATATCTGTGATTACACTTGCATAGGTGACTGTCACATTTAGGCCACAAATAAGGCTTTTAGGATACTGTGGTGAAAAAAAAACTTTTTTTCATATACTGCATATCTGTGATTACACTTGCATAGGTGACTGTCACATTTAGGCCACAAATACGGCTATTAGGATACTGTGGTGAAAAAAACTACTTTTTTTCATATACTGCACATCTGTGATTACCCGTGCATAGGTGACTGTCACATTTAGGCCACAAATACGACTATTAGGTTACTGTTGTTAAAAAAAAACTATTTTTCATATACTACACATCTGTGATTACACGTGCATAGGTGACTGTCACATTTAGGCCACAAATAAGGATTTTAGGATACTGTGGTGAAAAAAAACCTTTTTTTCATATATTGCACATCTGTGATTACACTTGCATAGGTGACTGTCACATTTAGGCCACAAATTAGGCTTTTAGGATACTGTGGTGAAAAATCCCTCTGATATACTGCACATCTGGGATTACACGTGCATAGGTGACTGTCACATTTAAGCCACAAATACGGCTATTAGGTTACTGTTGTTAAAAGAAACCTTTTTTTTTCATATACTGCACATCTGTGATTACACTTGCATAGGTGACTGTCACATTTAGGCCACAAATAAGGCTTTTAGGATACTGTGGTGAAAAAAACACTTTTTTTCATATACAGCACATCTGTGATTACACTTGCATAGGTGACTGTCACATTTAGGCCAGAAATACGGCTATTAGGATACTGTGGTGAAGAAAAAACTTTTTTTCATATACTGCACATCTGTGATTACACGTGCATAGGTGACTGTCACATTTAGGCCACAAATAAGGCTTTTAGGATACTGTGGTGAAAAGACCCTCTGATATAGTGCACATCTGTGATTACATGTGCATAGGTGACTGTCACATTTAGGCCACAAATACGGCTATTAGGTTACTGTTGTTAAAAAAAAATTTTTTTTTCATATACTGCACATCTGTGATTACACTTACATAGGTGACTGTCACATTTAGGCCACAAATAAGGCTTTTAGGATACTGTGGTGAAAAAAAAACTTTTTTTCATATACTGCATATCTGTGATTACACTTGCATAGGTGACTGTCACATTTAGGCCACAAATACGGCTATTAGGATACTGTGGTGAAAAAAACTACTTTTTTTCATATACTGCACATCTGTGATTACCCGTGCATAGGTGACTGTCACATTTAGGCCACAAATACGGCTATTAGGCTACTGTTGTTAAAAAAAAAACTTTTTTTCATATACTGCACATCTGTGATTACACTTGCATAGGTGACTGTCACATTTAGGCCACAAATAGGGCTTTTAGGATACTGTGGTGAAAAAAACCCTTTTTTACATATACTGCACATCTGTGATTACACGTGCATAGGTGACTGTCACATTTAGGCCACAAATAAGGCTTTTAGGATACTGTGGTGAAAAAAACTCTTTTTTTCATATATTGCACATCTGTGATTACACTTGCATAGGTGACTGTCACATTTAGGCCACAAATACGGCTATTAGGATACTGTGGTGAAAAAAATAACTTTTTTTCATATACTGCACATCTGTGATTACACGTGATTAGGTGACTGTCACATTTAGGACACAAATACCGCTGTCATATAGAGTAAAAAAAAATAAATAGAGTGCAATACCCTACATCAGGGTTTATATTGGCGGTTAATTATTTTTAACATACTTAACCACTTTTTACTTTGCTTTGTGAATGCTAACTATGAGGCAAACATCTAATAAGGGTGGTGGTGTTGGTGGAGCCTCTGGTACAGGGAGAGGACATGGCTGTTCTGCCACAGCTACACGTCCTACTGAACCTACTACCTCAGGTCCCAGTAGCCGCCAGAATCTACAGCGATATTTGGTCGGGCCTAATGCCGTTCTAAGGATGGTGGCCGACAGTGGATCCAGCACGTTCACATTATCTCCCACCCAGTCTTCTGCAGAAAGCGCACAGGTGGTGCCTGAAACCCATGCCCATTAGTCTGTCACATCACCCCCGTGCATATCGGGAACCTGTCTGAGCCTCAAGTCATCCAGCAGTCTCTTATGCTGTTTAAAGACTCTGCTGGCAGGGTTTCCCAAGGGCATCCACCTAGCCCTTCCCCAGGGGTGGAAGACATAGAATGCACTGACGCACAACAACTTATGTTTCCTGATGAGGACATGGGAATACCACCTCAGCACGTCTCTGATGATGATGAAACACAGGTGCCAACTGCTGCGTCTTTCTGCAGTGTGCAGACAGAAAAGGAGGTCAGGGAGGAAGACTGGGTGGAAGACGATGCAGGGGACGATGAGGTCCTAGACTGCACATGTAATGAAGGTCGTGCCACTGACTTTCAGAGTTCGGAGGAAGAGGCAGTGGTGAGACCGAGCCAACAGCGTAGCAAAAGCGGGAGCAGGGTGCAAAAGCAGAGCAGCCGTCGCCAAAACAGTTCGCCTGCTACTGGTCACCGTCAACAGAGACCGAGCACACCAAAGGCAGCTTCAAGGAGTTCCCTGGCATGGCACTTCTTCACACAATGTGCTGATGACAAGACCCATCAGTGCCTGAACCGAGGCATTAACGTTCTGAACCTTAGCACAACCTGCATGACCAGGCATCTACATGCGAGACACGGGCTGCAGTGGAGTAAGCACCTTAAAAACCAAGAAAGCCCCCTCCTGCTCCCTCTTCTGCTGCTGCCTCGGCCTCTTCCTCAGCCTCTGGAGGAGCGTTGGCACCTGCCGCCCAGCAAACAGAGGATGTGCCACCAACAACACCACCTCCGTCACCAAGCATCTCCACCATGTCACACGGAAGCGTTCAGCTCTCTATCTCACAAACCTTTGAGAGAAAGCGTAAATTCCCACCTAGCCACCCTCATTCCCATTTCTAAACTACTGGCCTTTGAAATGCTGTCATTCAGGCTGGTGGAGACGGACAGCTTCAAACAGCTTGTAACGGACCGTTTCAGCAGACAAGGGGTTAAAATTCGTTTAGGCGATATGCCCCTTTCTGAGAGACAGGCCCAGCTACTGCAGAACACCTAAACTCCCGAACTGGATACAAAGTAGCACTCCAAACTGGAACCTCACGAATAGCTGCTAGCAGACGAACAGGAATCAGCTTACACTCGTGGCAATCAGTCTCTAACAGCATACAGCGGATCCCCCAATAACGAGACAAGGCTCCGTGTTGAGGGTCAAGCAGTGGTCTGAGGTGCTGGCACACCCAGCCTGTTTTTTATTACAGTTGTTGCAATTACAGGTCCGCCCACAGGGAAGTATAAAACAACCAAGCCCATCTGGTGTACACGCCCCTAGGGGACCAGATCGAAGACTGTGACATAGGACAGATACAACATATCCCCACAATGCATCATGGTTTCCTCCCCTCTGTCCCGGAGACAACCGAAGAGCAATCCAATTATCTCTCAGGACAAAGGGAGATCGCCAATACACATGTGCAGACAACAGGACAGACATCACCATTTAAACACACAATGGGACAATGGCACAATAGAAACACACCCAGCATATTCCTCCCAAGCTGACAAGTTACACTTATTATAAATTGTTACAACTTTGTGAGTTTACATTGGCCATACATATAACTTACATCAATTTAAACAGTATAACTTGGGGACAAACCTATCCAAAATTCACTTGAATAGGTTCAGGGGTTTAAAAGTTAGTATGGGCCATAATCCTAAGGCAAGAGGCTGATAAACAGGCCTCTCCAAAACCCAGTGGCGAGGTTGGTTTCGCCACACAGCTCATGTCGCTAGCTGTCCCACAGTACATCGTTCCCAGCCGCCACTACTTCTCCAGGAGAGCCGTTCCCTCCCTGCACAACCAAGTATTGGATAAAATCAAGTGTGCACTGCGCAACGCCATCTGTGGCAAGGTCCACCTAACCACAGATACGTGGACCAGTAAACACGGCCAGGGATGCTATATATCCCTAACTGCATACTGGGTAAATGTCGTGGCGGCTGGGCCCCAGGCGGAGAGCTGTTTGGCGCACGTCCTTCCGCCGCCAACGATCGCAGGGCATCATTCTTTGCCTCCTGTTCCCTTCTCTTCCGACTCGGCTTCCTCCTCCTCTTCTACCACCTCCTCATCCGGTCAGTGACAGACCTTCACCACCTTCAGCACAGCCAGGGGTAAACGCCAGCAGGCCGTTCTGAAACTGATGTGTTTCGGGGACAGGCCCCACACCGCGCAGGAGTTGTGGCGGGGTATAGAAAAACAGACCGACGAGTAGTTGCTGCCAGTGAGCCTCAAGCCCGGTCTGGTGGTGTGCGATAATGGGCGAAATCTCGTTGCAGCTCTGGGACTAGCCGGTTTGACGCACATCTCTTGCCTGGCGCATGTGCTGAATTTGGTGGTGCAGAAAATCATTCACAACTACCCCGACATGTCAGAGCTGCTGCGTAAAGTGCGGGCCGCCTGTGCGCGCTTCCGGCGTTCTCATCCTGCCGCCGCTCGGCTGTCTGCTCTACAGCGTAACTTCGGCCTTCCCGCTCACCAACTCATATGCGACGTGACCACCAGGTGGAACTCCACCTTGCACATGCTGGAGAGACTGTGCGAGCAGCAGCAGGCCATAGTGGAGTTTCAGCTGCAGCACGCACCGGTGAGTCGCACTGCGGAACAGCCCCACTTCACCACCAATGACTGGGCCTCCATGCGAGACCTGTGTGCCCTGTTGCGCTGTTTCGAGTACTCCACCAACATGGCCAGTGGCGATGACGCCGCTATCAGCGTTACATTACCACTTCTATGTCTCCTTAAGAAAACACTTAGGGCTATGATGGAAGAGGATATCCACCTCCTTCTCTGAGTTGCAGGTTAATAATTTGTAATTTTTAGTTATTTTATTTTATTTTAAGTTATTTACCTATCCACATTTGTTTGCAGAGCAGTTGCCATGCTCTTAAGCACATTTTACTGCTTTTACATCCCTCTAGGACTATTTTAGAGCCATTTTAATGCAAAAAAGTGCCAATTTTAGTGCCCTAAATTGAAAATTTTTTTATTTTCAATTGTCGGGTGAAGTTTTACCATTTTTGGCGTATACAAACCCCTGCTGTGCCTGGGTGACAGGGGCCTAAATCTCTCAAAATCCTCTGTTCTATTGCTGGGTGACATGAACCCTCTTTTGCCGTGAATGAACCCCTGCTGTGCCTGGGTGACAGGGGCCTAAATCTCTCAAAATCGTCTGTTCTATTGCTGGGTGACATGAACCCCCTTTTGCCGTGAATGAACCCCTGCTGTGCCTGGGTGACAGGGGCCTAAATCTCTCAAAATCCTCTGTTCTATTGCTGGGTGACATGAACCCCATTTTGCCGTGAATGAACCCCTGCTGTGCCTTGGTGACAGGGGCCTAAATCTCTCAAAATCCTCTGTTGTATTGCTGGGTGACATGAACCCCCTTTTGCCGTGAATGAACACCTGCTGTTCCTGGGTGACAGGGGCCTAAATCTCTCAAAATCCTCTGTTCTATTGCTGGGTGACATGAACCCCCTTTTGCCGTGAATGAACCCCTGCTGTGCCTGGGTGACAGTGGCCTAAATCTCTCAAAATCGTCTGTTCTATTGCTGGGTGACATGAACCCCCTTTTGCCGTGAATGAAGCCCTGCTGTACCTGGGTGACAGGGGCCTAAATCTCTCAAAATCCTCTGTTCTATTGCTGGGTGACATGAACCCCCTTTTGCTGTGAATGAACCCCTGCTGTGCCTGGGTGACATGGGCCTCGTTCTCTCAAAATCCTCTGTTCTATTGCTGGGTGTCATGAACCCCCTTTTGCCGTGAATGAACCCCTGCTCTGCATTGCTGACAGGGAACTAAATTTAGTGAAAACATCTGTTACTGATCGGAAGATGGGCGACTACAAGCGCACGCTGCTGATGGCATTCCCACCTGACAGCGGGGGCACAGTGGAAGCACAAGGCGAAGGCAGAGGAGGAGGAAAAGGTCGCCAACGCAGCTGTGGCACCGCCAGCACCTGAGAAGGCAGGGTTAGCATGGCCAAAATGTGGAAAAGCTTTGTCAGCCTTGGAGGTGCTGACCTGCCCTGCAGCCAGTGTATAGTGTGAATGTGTGTTTAGCACGGCAGAGAGCATTATCACAGGCCGCAGCCAATGTGGACAAGCTTACGTTTATTAAAATGAACCAGGCATGGATCCCACAGGACTTGTCTATACCTTGTGCAGAATAGACATTTATACCAGCCTCAACCATCCATTCTTGTACTCGTGCACTTATTCTTTGTTTTATTTTGTTATATGTCCCAATATTTTGGGGGATACACCAATTTAAAAATAAAAAATAACACAAATCAGTGTTGGCTACCTATTCCTCCTTCACCGCCGCTTCTACCTACACTGCCACGCCAACCTACACCGCCACATCCACCCATCCACCGCCTCCTCAACCTCCTACTCCTAGATCCAGATGGTTATTTTTAATGTTTCTGTATTTTATGTTATTTTAAAGGGAATCTGTCACTAGCATATTAGCAAAAATTTTTTTTAATGAATACATGTGTAATAAAATACCTTATTTCCATATGTCTTGTTCTTTTTATTCTGTGTCTTGTCATTTCTTCCAAAAAATGCTTCTTATGATATGCAAATGAAGCTGTAAGGAGCCCAGAGTGGCGTTATTCTTTCTCCACGGTGCCCAGGAACGCCCCTCTGAAGTGCCGTGCCCGCCTAAATTTGAAAACTAATAACTCCTCCAAGCTCGCCTAAATCGCCTCCCAGAGGCGAGGCTAAGTGCTCCCCCCCCCAGCGCCGCGCTCTGCGGCAAACACCCCCGATCCTCCTCTCGCCTGCATCCGAAATCCCACGCAGGCGCAGTGCCGGCGACTGAGGGCAACAGCTTTAACAGCGTCACTGGGCATGTGCCGATCCCAGTGACGTGTTCGCTGTTTCCTCTGCCAGCTGGGATCGGCGCATGCCCAGTGACGCTGTTGAAGCTGTTGCCCTCAGTCGCCAGCACCACAGAAACCTGATATTTTAACAGGGGTGTGTAGACTTTTTATATCCACTGTATATAGATAGCAGGAAAAAGTACGTGAACCCTTTGGAATTACTTGGCTTTCTGCCCTGATTAGTAATAGAATGTGATCTGATAGTTATCTAATTTGTGTTATTTGTCTCAATCATAGACAAACAATCTGAACCCATACACATAAAAGTCGTATAATTCTTTTTTTTTTTTTTATTGAGCATGGGTTACATAAACCAAGGTTTAAAAAAAACATTCTCAAATAGATAATTTCCTGTTAAGATCAGTCCAAGAGCATAAGGGTACTTTCACACTAGCATTTTTATTTTCCGGTATTGAGTTCCATCTTAGGGGCTCAATACCGGAAAAAAACTGATCAGTTTTATCCTAATGCATTCTGAATAGAGAGCAATCCGTTCAGTATGCATCAGGATGTCTTCAGTTCAGTCACTGTACGTTTTTTGGACGGAGAAAATACAGCAGCATGCTGCAGTATTTTCTCCGTCCACAATTTTGGAATACTTGCCGGAATGCCGGCATTATTTTACATTTAAATGCATTAATGCCGAATCTGGCCCTAAGTGTTCCGGAAAAACGAATCCGGTTAAATACCCGATCCATTTTTCTAGATGACAATTGGAGAAACGGATCCGGTATTGCAATACATTTGTGAGACGGATCCGCATCTGGATCTGTCTACAAATGGTATCCGTTTGCATACAGATTGCCGGATTCGGCAGGCAGTTTTGGCGACGGAACTGCCTGCCGGAATCCAGCGACGTTAGTGTGAAAGTACCCTAAGACAACAGGTGAGAAAGAACCCAAGTGTAATGGCAATAGACTTATATTAGCCTCTACAAATCAATGTGTCCACCACTAGAAAAACACTAAACAAAAATGATGTTCATGGAAGGACAACAGAAATGAATCCACTGCTGACTAAAAAAAAATCTTTCATTTGCCCAAGACCTCCTGGATGTTTCACAATGTTTCTCTGAAAATGTTCTATGAACAGCTAAGATAAAAGTGGAAATTTTTAGCACAACACTATATTCGGGAATTCGTGATCTCGTCATTATTTTCTTGATTGAGAAAATTGGTAATTGGAAAATTTGCAAAAAAAAATTCGCGATATGAAAATTTGCAATCAACACTACTCCCAAAGTCAAATATATTGCAGCCTTCTCATTGGCCCACAAGCAAGAAGCAGTGAGGGATCATGGGTACTGAAAAAAAAATCTAGAATATTCACCATTATGAAGATATAGCACTATATTCTAGATATTCGTGAATTTTTGAAGTGCCAATATTTGCTATAAAAATTTGCGATTAGATTATTCGCGATCAACACTAAAGAAGAACATTGCACTGTGAAGCATCATGGATGGTGTTGCTTTGCTGCTTTAACACCTGGATGCCTTATGATCATCAAGTGAACAATGAATTTAAGGGTGAATAAAAACATTTGCAGCAGAATGTAAGGGCTCATGACCTCAAGTTGAAGAGATGTTGGATGATACAACACAATGGCCTAAATAACACAAGCAAATCCTCAAAAGAATGGTGAAAAAGAAGAATATTTGTGTTTTGGTATGGTCATGTCAGAATACCCACATTAACCCTATCGAGATGCTGTGGCATTACCTGAAGAGGGCTGTATACATGAGGCATCCCAGAAATGTTGATGAACTCAAAACATGGTCCAAAATACCTCAGCAACAATGTGCAAATCTTCTTTGCAGCAGTAGGAAACATTTGGTGGAGGTGACTGCTGCTAAAGGGGGATCTACAGGTTATTCAAATCAAGTATTCACTTACTTTTTCTCCCTGCATTGTGGATGTTTACTCAATGTGCTCAATAAAAAGCATTGTTAAGGTAGAACTTTTTATGTGTTACTAGCTTAGTTACATTGTGTTTGTCTATAAGGCTACATTCACACGACCGTATGTGTTATGCGGTCCGCAAATTGCGGATCAGCAAAACACGGATACCGGCCGCGTAAATGTAGCCGGCCCTATGATAGAAATGCCTATTCTTGTCCGCAATTGCGGACAAGAATAAGACATGCTCTATCTTTTTTTTCGGGACCGCGGAATGGATCTACAGATGCGGACAGCACATTGTGTTATGTCCGCATCTTTTGCGGCCCCATTGAAATGAATGGGTCCGCACCCGTACCGCAAAATAGCGGAACGGATGCGGATCGAAAAAATACAGTCATGTGAATGCACCCTAATTGTGACTTACATACTAACCAGAGCACAATTTAATAGTAACAACGCAGGAATCCAGGTAATTCCAAAGGGTTCACTAAAACTTTTCTTGAAACTCTACATGTGTTCATTTAAGGCCTCATGCACACGACTGTTGTTGTGTTCCGTGTCCGTTCTTCCATTTTCTGTGATTTTCTGCGGACCCATTGACTTTCAATGGGTCCGTTGAAAACTCGGCTAAAGCACCGTTTGTCATCCGCGTCCATGATCCGTGGTTTCAGTCCGTCAAAAAAATATGACCTGTCCTATTTTTTTCGCGGATAACGGTTCGCGGACCCATTCAAGTCAATGGGTCCGCGAAAAAACACGGAGGCACACAAGATTGTCATATACACAAAAATCTTTATAGACATGGTCAAAAAATGTGAGTTCACATTTCATAAAAAAATCCTTTGATAATTTCTAACATGCTACATCAATAAAAATAAGGAACTTTCCCAAAATGCTACTGGTACTTCTTTCTCATATTCGCAGATAAGAATCTGAGGGAAACAAGGTGGTATTCCTTGTGGGAACTGTTACCCAGCTTTCCTAGAAATAGATAAAGCTAAGAAATAAATAGAGAATATAATATCTTGGTGATTATTTCTCTAAATTAATTAGAAAAAATCTTTATGCATCTGTCACGATACACAAAAATGTAATGTAATTTACTGCAGTTGAGCCAAATCGAAGCGTTCACAAGAATAAAAAAAAAAATCTCATTATATGAGAAATGAAATATGCATGACCTACCTGAACTATATACAAATATTATCATAACATAAAAGTGCTGTCTAATATTGGGTTAGGCGTACATTACAACTTTTTTTTTTTTTTGTATGCAGCGGCAAATGAGATGGAAATCAGGACAATAAAGTTAATTACAAAATTTGCAAACAGTATTGTTTTAACAGCAAATCTAATATCTTTAGTTTACTGTAGTTTGGGTTTTGCGTACATAAAACTGTACTGGCTTCTGCATTAATTCTTAGATTAAACCACCAGAATCAGTCCCTGTTGTGAACTACTGAGATAAACAAGCTCCAAGATATTATTTAATCATTTATCGCCAGTGTGTATGTGCCAACGATTACCCGAAAAATAAGCACAACGCTTGTTTATCGGCTGATCCGATCATTTCTGGCGCACAAAAAATGACTGTCGGCAGCAGATCATCCTGTTCAAACAGAAATGTGCTACTGAAAAACAATGATCATTCATCCCCTAACAGCATCAGTGATCACTAACGATCATTTCCCAGGGATACTGGCCTGTGTAAGCTGGTCATTTGCCTCAAGTATTCATCTCTTCCAGGCTGCTTATTGTTTCTTGTAGATCAGTGGCCCCCAACCTTTTTTGTACCACGGATTAGTTTCATGCAAGACAATTTTCACATGGACCGGTGGAGGGGGGAGGAGGGTAAATCATGGTACCTTGGAACCAAACCCAAGTTTGGTAAAAGTTTTTTTTACAGTAGAAATTAATTTCTGAAGTCAGTGGGGTAGGGATCGCCATAGCAGCCATAGCAATGGCTATGGGGCCCTACGCCACTGGGGGCCCGCCGCCGACTGAGGATTAAAAAAAATAAAATAAAAATGTGGCGAGTGGGCCGGGCGTGGCGCTGTGATAGAGGGCGGTCGGACTCGGAGCTGGCGGAGGTAGACAGGCAGTCTGGGCGGCGGTTCGCCAGAAGTGGAGGAGGCGGGGTCGCAGACTAGGAGCGGCACGTACTAGGAAGCTGCGAGTTGAGCTGCTGGAGTGTCGGTGGCTGGCTGGCTCGGCAGGCGGCGCATGCGCAGTACGGGGTCCAGTTCGGTTGTTTCAACTTCAAGTGGCTGAGGTGAGGGCTGGCTGGGGAGTGGGACTGAGTCTGACTGAGTCTCCGACCGAAGCGGCAGGCGGCAGCGTCAGTCAGTGGAGAGATGTGGAGACTGGAGTACTGTAACTGGAGTAACTCTGGAGACTAGTGCAGTGGACAAGTGGAGGAGACTGGAGTTATTTCATCTGTGTGTGTGAGCTACCGCCGGATCTCAGCATCTTCCCTATTCACACATATACCTGCTCAAGCCTGGCATAGTGTGGTGTGGTAATGGTTAATGGCATTGGCGAAGACACAGCCACCTAATCCTATCTGAGGGGTCACAGAGGCTCAAGATGCTGAGATCCAGCGGTAGCTCTCACACACAGATGAAATAACTCCAGTAATACAGACCCCTCAGATAGGATTAGGTGGCTGTGTCTTTGCCAAAATGCCATTAACCATTACCACACCACACTATTAAATAATGCACCTGCCCCTGCCAGGCTTGAGCAGGTATATGTGTGAATAGGGAAGATGCTGAGATCCGGCTGTACCTCACAGTGAGGTACAGCCAGATTTCAGCATCTTCCCTAATCCATATTCACACATATACCTGCTGAAGCCTGGCAGGCACAGCTGCATTATTTAAAGGGATTCTGTCAGATTTAACCCCTCTAACCTAAGCATATACTCATGTCCAGACTAATAAAAAGAATCCTAAGCTGGCCTTATTAAACCTCACTGTGGCTCTATTTGCCCAAAAAACAGGTTTTTATAACCTGTCAATCACTTACTTAAGGTGCCTAAGGGGAGGTCCGTTAATACAGGGTGCCCGGCCACACCCCTTGCCGTCCGTTGCCCAGCGCCGCCTTCACTGTCTTCAGCGCCGCCTTCTACAGCTCAGCGCCGCCTCCGCAATCCTCCCCGTCCCTCTGCCAGATCCCGCGCCTGCGCACTAGGCTCAGCCTGATGCGCCCGTGCGGACTCCTGGCAGCGGCAGGCTCGGGATCTGGCAGAGGGACGGGGAGGATTGCGGAGGCGGCGCTGAGCTGTAGAAGGCGGCGCTGAAGACAGGGAAGGCGGCGCTGGGCAACGGACGGCAAGGAGTGCGGCCAGGCACCCTGTATTAACGGACCTCACCTTGGGCACCTTAAGTAAGTGATTGACAGGTTATAAAAACCTGTTTTTTGGCCAAATAGAGCCACAGTGAGGTTTAATAAGGCCAGCTTAGCATTCTTCTTATTAGTCTGGACATGAGCATATGTTTAGGTTAGAGGGGTTAAATCTGATGATAGAATCCCTTTAATAGTGTGGTGTGGGGATGTTGGGGTGGGAGGTCCGAGAGGTATGTGGGGGTGGGAGATCCGGGAGGGGGGGGGCCCATAATTTTTTTTTGCTATGGGGCCCATTCATTTCTAGCTACGCCCCTGTCTGAAGTTATTACACGAAGTCTCATGAGACTTCTTGAAGTAATAACTTCAGCTAAGAGGAGCCAATACATTCTAATACTGTATGGAGTGCTCGCTTCGTACAGTATTCTAACTAAGTTTAATGCGAATTGACTTTGGATGTTTCATCCGAAGTCAATTCGCTCATCCCTAATTATGATTCTGAATACAGCTAATAAGATCTTCAGCTGACTCTCTGTAGGAGTTCATGAGGAGACTTGAAGTACAGAGATGACTGACAGGACAGACTGTGGTATCGGAGACTGCATACAAGAGCTGCTGCTCATTAGCCACATCCTCACCCTTCTCTCTGTACTTCATGTCTCCTCATGAACTTCATTCCTACAGAGAGTCAGCTGAAGATCTTATCAGCTGTATTCAGGACTATAATCTCTGACAAGCAGATCAAAGAGGAGGATGAGGCAGTATGGCTCAGTGTTGTGAAGTAACTTTTCCTGCTATGTGATTAGGACAGGGTAGGTGTGTACTAATATAGTGGTGGCCATTTTATTTCCCCTGATGATTGCTCCCCAGACTAATGAAATGTATTTTGAAATATATTTATAATAAAGTAATATTTAAGTATTTTTTTTCTTAATTCCCAGAGAATCCCTTTAATAAATTAGACACATCTCACACCAGTGCAGGGATAGCAAGATAGGTGTATGGGTATTGATAAATGTCCCCCAGTGTGTCCATTTTTCGTGGCCATTTTCGTCGTGTGAATGTATCCTTATTCTTCTGCAGCCTGCAGGTGCAAAAAAAATGCTGGGAACAGGAATGACATCTGTGCATGACAAATCCTGGCAGATGCCAAGGCTCACACCAGCTATGAATCATGACTTATCTCCCTGCTCTAGCAATGCCCCCTGTTAGTAGCCATGGCCTGGCTGGTTCTGCTCATGGTTCTCCTCTTCTCTGCTGCTGTCTGCATTGGGCTGCCATGATAACAGCACTCCTCAAATGCACTGGTCATGACAGCCTATTTAGAAGGGTTTTCTACCTTTGAAATATTGATGACCTATCCTCTGAATGGTCATCATTATCAGATTGGTGGTTGTCCAACACCTGACACCTCCACCAATGGCTGAAACAAAACAGTGGACGATGCCAGAAGCAGTAAGATCCATATACTGTACAATGTATTTGCCAATACAGTTTTGTGATCGGCATTCAATCTTAGCATTTGCGGTGCAAATGGGTAGGCAAATACCAATAATGTCAAGCAATGAAATCTCCAGCATCCGCAATAAAGATTATTTTTAGTCTTGCTTTATTTGAGGTATAGCATAACACAATCTTCAGGATGCGTTTCACCCCATCCCAGACTTTGTCAACTGATAATAATAGATAAGAAATTGAACACAGGTAATATATACAAGTACATGGTTACTAGGGATGAGCAAATCGACTTCGGATGAAACATCCAAAGTCGATTCGCATCAAACTTTGTTCTAATACTGTACGGAGCAGTATTAGAATGTATTGGCTCCGATGAGCCGAAGTTATTGCTCGCGAGACTTCGTGCAATAACTTCATAAATTAATTTGTATTTCAAAGAGCTGTGTGTTTATTCTAGTAGCGCTCTTCACCCTCCTCACTGTGAAGCTGCAGTATCGTAGAAGGACCGCAAGATGCCTGCAACATAAAATAAACAATAGGTAAAAGAGTCTTGATACCGCGCTCTGTCTGTCAGTTTTAGCTGCAATGTGAATAAGCCCCCCTCACACCCTCCATACGGACTAAGCTGTGGGATGTCACAAATCTGAGTTACCTTAACTCTAGATGTTTTCTCCCAAGTCCTAGGTCCTTTTGGGGTGTGTCTGACGTTTTTTTGCAGGCACAGGTCAGGACAGAGTGTCTTGAACCTGGAGGCGCGCCCCGGCCGGCAGCGCGGCTCCTTTAGTTCAATCTCGTGGTTCACGCTTGTACAGAGCTGGAGTGACGTCACTACTGTGACTACGGGTAGTCACAGATACCACTAAGCCTTGACGCGTTTCGGATAGAGTCGCTATCCTTCGTCAGGAATGGTTCTTCCCTGTTACAAGACACTGCCCATTTATGTCTGTGTGCCTGCACACTTATTTAACTCTTTCATTGCCGCTGTTTAGTGTATGTTTGCTTGTATCAATAGATGGCTTGCTGTGCTTTTAATCAAATGCATATAGTTCAATTTCACTATTTAAACCAGGTGGGGCCAGTGTATCCATGTTAAATATCCATTTGGTTTCTGAGCTTGACATTTCTCTAATGTAGTTACCCCCCCTCTCATTTTTCTTTATCAACTCCACCCCACAAAATGTTGATCCTGTAAACTTTCCTTGGTGTTTTTCTTTACAGGATAAATGGGTGTACTGCATATTTCCTTTCTATATTATAGATATGTTCTCCTATTCTTTTTTTCAGAAACCTTTTAGTACGGCCAATGTATATTTTATTGCATGGGCACCTAATGGCATAAATGACCCCTTGACTATTGCACAAGATAAATTCTACAATCTTATATGTGTATGACCCATCAGTATTTTCTACATGTGTCTGCAATTTCATTTTTTGTGTTTTTTTGCACCCCAAGCATTTTTTGCATGGGAAAAAGCTTTTCAGTCCACCACCTTTTTTGTGATCTCTAATGCCTTTATTTTCCATATTTATACATTTGCTGGTTGGTGCTACAGTATTGCCGATGTTCCTTGCTCTATGATAAATGAATCTTGGAACATTGGGAATTAATTATCCTATAATTTTGTCTTCTTTGAGGATTTCCCAATATTTATTCTCTATCTTTTTTAGTTTCGGGATCTGGCTGTTGTAGGGCATTATGATGGGTGGGATAGTCCAACTTTCTTCTTCTCCCTGTTTTTTTTGCTTTATTTTCTATCAATCCCTAGTTGTCCTATCTCCGTTCAACATTTTGTTAGTTTGTCTGGGTTGTACCCTTTCATTTCACATCTTGTTTGCATGCATTCAGCTTCTTCTTTATAATGTTCTATTTTTGTGCAGTTCCTTCTTATCCGCATGAATTGGCTTCTTGGCACATTTTCAAGTCATCAGGGCAAGTGGCAACTGTCCACCGAAATGAAGCTACTCGCGTCAGTCGGTTTGTTGTATGTTTTTGTGTATATTTTATTGTCTTCAATGAATACTGTAAGGTCTAGAAAGTTTATTTGTGTTTTACTATAGGTGGGGGTAAATTCTAAATAAAATTCACTTTTATTCAAATCATTAAAAAAACTCTTTAGTTAATTCCCCCCCCCCTTTCCAAATAGAAATTATATCATCAATAAAACGGTGGCATAGGGCGAGGTTCGACCGGAGTCCGCCACCGCAGTGGATGAACTGACGTTACCATTGTCCCACGTACAGGTTAGCGAAGATAAAGTTTTCTTATTGTACATAAAATATTTTTTTTCCAAAATAAACATTATGCACTCTCCCAAGTACTCAATCGGTTATTTCGGCATTTACTTTACTGTACTTTACTGTTTAAAAAGAATTGCGGAGCTTTACACCCCTTTTTATTCTCAATAACAGTATATAGGGACTTCACGTCTAAGATGCCCAGTATATTAGAGTTGTTGCGATACCAAATTTTTGATTCGGTTTCGATACCATGAAAAAGTATTGCGATACTCGATACCATTCGATACCACGCGAAAAAAATAAACAAAAAAAGCCACGTGCATTCCTCATTTTTAAAAATGGCGAATCGCGCAGTTTTTATTTTATTTTTTCTGTTCCGGCATTCACCACCTAGATTTTTTTTTTATATTTTAATAGTTTGGACTTTTCTGACGTGGCGATGTAATATGTTTATTTATATATTTTATATGTGAAATTGGGAAAAGGGGGGTGATTTATACTTCATATTTTAGTGTTTTTTTTTTTTTCACTTTTTATTTAATAACTATTTCCCCCCTTAGGGGCTAGAACCTGGGATCTTTCATCCCTTTTCCTATTCACCCTGATAGATCTCTATCAGGGTGAATAGGACTCCACACTGTCCCTGCTGCTCTGTGCTTTGTGCACACAGCATCAGGGATGTTACCATGGCAACCAGGGCTTCCTGGCTGCCATGGTAACCGATCGGAGCCCCAGGCTTACACAGCTGGGGCTCCGATCAGAAGCTGCCACTGCACCACCAATGAGGGGGAGTGGAGAGGTCCCTGTGGCCACTGCCACCAATGATTTTAATACTGGAGGGCTGAAAGGGGCCGGCGCACTGTGCCACCAATGATTTTAATGGGATGGGGGGATTGAGGGGGGGGGCACACTGCACCACCAATGATTTTACCCCTTTATACAGGAGGCGGGTACTAGCAGATCAGCGGCAGTTAACTGCCGCTGATCGCAGCTCCCTGTCAGGGGCAGGGTGCCGGCAATGCGATTCTGCTGCCGGCACCCGCCTCCTGTATGTGTTAAAGACTACTGTATATGAGTCCAGACTTTCACTATTAGGCCACACAGAGCGGCGCCCAGCGATGTCTCAGCACTCACCATTTAGTCCTGGGCGCCGCTCCGTTCGCCCGCAGTGCCCCATTACTGTCTCCTCTCCTGCTCCACATGCTGCTGATTACTATCGGAGCGATGGGAGGAGACATCAGCTTCACTAGTGGGCGTTCCTTCTCCCTGGCTGTAGCGCTGTCCAATCGCAGCGCAGGAAGAAGGAACGCCCACTAGTGAAGCTGATGTCTCCTCCCATCGCTCCGATAGTAATCCTATCATTGGTGGCGCAGTGCGCCCGCCCCTCCTCCGCCCCTCTCTTCTCATTGCCGCCCCTCCTCCACCCCCTCTCTTCTCATTGCCGCCCCTCCTCCGCCCCCTCTCTTCTCATTGCCGCCCCTCCTCCGCCCCTCTCTTCTCATTGCCGCCCCTCCTCCACCCCCTCTCTTCTCATTGCCGCCCCTCCTCCACCCCCTCTCTTCTCATTGCCGCCCCTCCTCCGCCCCTCTCTTCTCATTGCCGCCCCTCCTCCGCCCCTCTCTTCTCATTGGTGGCAGCGGCAGCAGCACAGGGGGAGGGAGGACAGCTTCCTTCTCCCCGTGCTGCTGAGAGAACATGAGCGCGCCGATAGCAGCGCGCTCATGTTCAGAGATACTAGACTGCGCAGAAGCGCAGCCCAGTATCGAAAAAACGGAAATCCCGGTATCGTATCGATACCGGGACAAAAGTATCGATTGGGTATCGAAATTTCGATACCCGCAACAACCCTACAGTATATATGTGTCCCTCCATTCAAAATCATTTAGTATTTTTAAAATATATTTTGTATCCTTGATGTATGCAGGAGGGCTTGTGCATAGGGCTGCAAGAATTGATCTACATATCGAGATAATCCACTCGTCAGGCAGTCAATTATATCCGGAATTGACTGCCTGACGATATGTACAGAAGTATATCATCACAGCTTAATCCGTACAAAGGGTGTGAGTGGGGCTTATTCACATTGCAGCTAAAACTGACAGATAGAGCGCGGTATCAAGATTCTTTTACTTATAAATTAATTTGTACTGTAAGAAAAAAAAATTACTGTACAAATTTATTTATGAAGTTATTGCGTGAAGTCTTGTGAGACTTCGCAAAGCAATAACTTCGGCTCATTGGAGCCAATACATTCTAATATTGTAGAACAAAGTTTTATGTGAATCGACTTCGGATGTTTCATCCGAAGTCGATTCGCTCATCCCTAATCGTTACATCAAAATAAATGAAAGTGGAAGAATAGAAAGCATACGTGAGGGATACATAGTAATCAAATGAATTGGCAACAGTGTAGCACAGAAGTATATCATTGCTTTGTTGAGGTCTGTGAAAGAAACAGTATAATTAGTCACAGGAAACAAATCCAGACCAAGTTTGGTGGTCCGGGCTATGTCTTAACTCACTCTAGATACTGCAAGATGAGACAGTCCCTTTAGAGGACCACAATTCTTTTACCCACAAACAGGCAGCACATACAGAATAAAATGTTATTTTACCTGGGGCACTACTGATGTCATCTACCTAATTAAAAGCCTATGTGGCTTACTATATGTAGGTGAGACGATGTAACAGGTCAAAGACCGTATCAGTAAGCATAAGTCCACAATAGGGACTGGTAACCTTCTCTTACCCACACCTTACCATTTCCACAATCACAAACATTCCATCTTACAACTGAACTTAGAGAACAGGTCCAACAACTGAGGAGAGGAGGAAACATTAAAAAACTACTATTAAAAAGAAAGGCTTATTGATCCACACATTGGACATTATAGAACCTAAGGGATTCAACAGTGATAATATACTTCTGTGCTACATTGTTAATTCATTTGATTACTATGTATCTTTTACTTATGCTTGATTCATTTTCACTTTTGTTTTTCATTCACTGCGTGTTCAGGTCATTGACACCCAAATCTCCAGCAGCTGATGTCACTTTGATGTGACCATATACTTGTATGCATCACCTGTGTCCTAATCTATGATTATCAGTTGACAAAGGCTTGGACGGGCCGAAATGCTTCCCGAAGATTGTGTCATGCTATACCTGAAATAAAGCAAGACTACAAAGAAGCTGGGGAATTATTTGCTTGACATTAGTGTACTGCAGCTCAGTTCACACATGAAGAAGCTCCTGTCACAGTCCATTGAGTAAAGGGCAATGGTCATAACTACAGTGAGGAACAGAAGTGTTTGAACACCCTGCGATTTTGCAAGTTCTCCCACTTAGAAATCATGGAGTGGTCTGAAATTCACATTGTAGGTGCATTCCCACTCTGAGACACAGAATAAAAATAAAAAAAATCAGGAATTCACATTGTATGATTTTTAAAGAATTTATTTGTCTTGCACTGCTGAACATAAGTAATTGAACACCTTAGAAAATGAGTGTTAATATTTGGTACAGAAGCCTTTGTTTGCAATTACAGAGGTCAAATGTTTCCTGTAGTTCTTGACCAGGTTTGCACACACTGCAACAGGGATTTTGGCCCACTCCTCCACACAGATCTCCTCTAGATCTGTCAGGTTTTGGGCCTGTTGCTGAGCAACACAGAGTTTCAGCTCCCTCCAAAGATGTTCTATTGGATTTAGGTCTGGAGACTGGCTAGGCCACTCCAGAACCTTGATATGCTTCTTACGGAGCCACTCCTTGGTTATCCTGGCTGTGTGCTTCGGGTCGCTGTCATGTTGGAAGACCCAGCCACGATCCATCTTCAATAGTCTGACTGAGGGAAGGAGGTTGTTGCTCAAAATCTCACAATAAATGTCTCCAATTATCCTCTCCTTAATACAGTGCAGTTGTCCTGTCCCCTTTGCAGAAAAGCACCCCCAAAGCATGATGTTACCACCCCCCATGCTTCACATGTGTTCTTGGGATGCAACTCATTCTTCTTTTTCCTCCAAACACGACGAGTGAAGTTTACACCAAAAAGTTCTACTTTGGTCTCATCTGACCACATGACTTTCTCTCATGCCTCCTATGGATCATCCAGATGGTCATTGGCAAACTTCAGACTGGCCTGGACATGTGATGACTTGAGCAGGGGAACCTTCCGTGCAATGCATGATTTGAAACCATGATGGTGTAGTGTTCTACCGACAGTGACCTTTAAAACTGTGGTCCCAGCTCTACTTCATGTCATTGACCAGCTCCTCCCTTGTAGTTCTGGGATGATTCCTCACCTTTCTTATCATCAGTGATACCCCACGAGGTGAGATCTTGCATGGAGCCCCAGTCTGAGGGAGACTGACAGTCGTCTTTAGCCTCTTCCATTTTCTAACAATTGCTCCAACAGTTGATTTATTTTCACCAAGCTGCTTGGCAATTGCCCTGTAGCCCTTTTCAGCCTTGTGGAGGTCCACAATTTTGTCTCTGGTGTCTTTTGACAGCTCTTTGGTCTTGCCCATGGTAGTAGTTGGCATCTGACTGACTGTGGGGTGGACAGGTGTCTTTAAAGAGCTTAGACAGGTGCTACTAAGTTAGATTAGTGAGTGGAGTAGAGGTGGACTTTTTAAAGGCACAGTAACAGGTCTTTGAGAGCCAGAATTCTTGCTGTTTCTCAGGTGTTCAAATACTTATATTCAGTAGTGCAAGACAAATAAATTCTTAAAAAAATCATACAATATGATTTCCAGAATATTTTTTTTTATTCTGTCTCTCAGAGTGGGAATGCACCTACAATGTGAATTTCAGACCCCTCCATGATTTCTAAGTGGGAGAACTTGCAAAATCGCAGGGTGTTCAAATACTTCTGTTCCTCACTGTAGCTCACCCTAATCCACTGTATATTCAGTATAATATATATATATATATATATATATATATATATAGTGGAAGCGCTCATTAGTACAGTAGGACCGGGAAGTGGTGACTGCAGCTGGTATTACTCACAGCAGGAAGAGTGCATTAGATCTCCCAAGTGGCGACACTATCTGAAGTAGGAAAGGTAAATTGTTTTATTTATGTTTTATCTGATCTGAGGTCTGATGAAGATTGGGGTCTGATCTGGGGGTCTGATGAAGACTCGGCGACTGAATGGAGGTCTGATGAAGATTGGGGGTCGAATCTGAGCTCTGATGAAGATTAGGAGTCTGATGAAGACTGGGGGACTGATGAAGACTGGGGGTTTGATTTGGGGGTCTGTTGAAGATTGGGGGCCAAATCTGAGGTCAGATGAAGATTGGGGGTCGAATCTGAGCTCTGATGAATATGTTCCTTTATATTGAGTGAGTGGTCTCAATTTACAGGAGCACCTGGTGTCGTTTAGGTGTTCTTAGTGCGACATCTTATCTATTTATTGATTTGGGGGTCTGTTGAAGATTGGGGGCCTAATCTGAGGTCAGATGAAGATTGGGCGTCTGATGAAGATTGGGGATCTGTTCTTTGGTCTGTTGAAGATTAGGGGTCTGATCGGAAGTCTGATGAAGACTGGAGGTCTGATCTGAGGTCTTAAAAAAAAACTACTTATTTTTCCTCATTTAAAACCTAGTTGCATATGAACACATATGGTGTGTGTGAGTGTGTGTGTGTGTGTGTATATATATATATATATATATATATATATACACACACATACATACAATAAAATATATATGTAGTTCTTACTCAGATTTAACAATTAAAGGTATTCAGAACTTGAAGGAAGTAACTCACAAAATATGAAATAAAACTTTTCCACTTCTTGAAGTGACAGACCCTTAGATTGAGACAGATGTTTGATATCCCTCCAGAATTTAAATTGCTAAAAGAATTTATAAGTATATCACAAAGTAGGGACAATGCCACATCACCCAAAATCTCCAAAGAACACAAGTCTAAAGAAATGGATTTTTCTTTTATTGTACTGTATTATCCAATTCATTGCTCGTCAACAAAATGGCACAGAACACATTAAACTGACAAAATCCTCTTCCTTTCCTGCCACAAGTAATTTATAATCATTTTTCATGTAGCAGTGAATATGTAATCTACAATGTCTTTGTCAAGGCAGAAACTACTGTACGAATAAGAGAACATTAACTTGAGTCTGGAGATGGTCTACATCGGCAAAGCTCGATCATTTTATGGATGGAAAAACATTTTCAGTATGTAATTTATCTGGATCCTCAAAGATGAAAGTCCCACTGTTCTGAGATCTCAAAGTTGGATGCTAACGGAATGCTATTAGCTAAATAGTACTAAGGATTATATGGACAGAATATCTGATCTTTACATGCTGGGGTGTCTGGGAATTCGTACATTACAGACAATTTAAAGGTCAGGTTGAAACAAGCAGGACATGCTGGGTGTTGCAGTTTCCATGGTCGGACTGGCCATAGACCATACAGGAAAATTTCCCGGTGGACCGATGCCCAGAGGGCCACCCAAGCACTTTGCATGGCAGCCGGCAAGGTATTTAAAGATCTGATGCTCTAATACATCTGACGAATTCAACTGGATTGCTGTCCTCAGGACGATCAAACTGTTTCATACTTTGGCACCAGAGGCAGTAAGTTTTGCTTAACTGTGGTATTTGGTTCTGCTGGGGTGTTATGTTGTTCTGCACTACATTATTGCTGGCCCCCCTACTTCTGTTGTTCAAACTTCTGCCAATTTGGACACCTACAACATGAGGCCACTTTTTTTTCCAGGGACACTTTAACTTCCCAGTCCGCCCCTGTCAGTTTCTCAACAGCTAGGGAGCCACAGGTTGGAGACCATTGTACTAAATGGTCTTAAAATACTATCTAGGATCCTATGTGGGGTTCTGGCTTACAGGTTGCTCATATCTAGTTTACACTAAACTAGTAACTATTCTCTATCTTATGGGATGCAATTAAAACTCTACAGGCCCATTCTGATCATGAACCTGTTATGATCAGCCTTGCCTACAAGCATCCAATCTCCTCTAATGTCATTTTTGACAACTGGTCCGATTTCCTTCATGTAAATGACTTACAAGCATCAATCTGTCATATTTTCATGCTGGATTTGTGTTTCACCAGTAGAACATCATAAATTTATATACTGAGCTGACTGAGTATGGCTTATATTTTTTGGTTATCTGCCAAACGTATCCCTGCTCCATGATCTCTATATCTGGGAACCAGAGGCAGGCACAGACAACTAAGCACTCCTGTGCAAAAACAGCATGTAGGTCCCCTTACACCAGCATACCTGCAACTTGTAGCTTCACATTTCAAATAGGGGTGCACCGAAATGAAAATTCTGGTCCGAAACCGAAAATTCAGGATGCCCTTGACCGAAAACCGAAACCGAAACTGCCTTTTTGCTCAAATACTTTTAAAATACTTTTTTTTAAATGATTTTATTAATAATTCTTTTTCATGAATTTAATAAATCATATTATATATGGAGAGGGGGATCTGTGGGTGGCTCTGTTATGGAGAGGGGGATCTGTGGGTGGCGCTGTTATGGAGAGGGGGATCTGTGGGTGGCGCTGTTATGGAGGGGGGGATCTGTGGGTGGCTCTGTTATGGAGAGGGGGATCTGTGGGTGGCTCTGTTATGGAGAGGGGGATCTGTGGGTGGCGCTGTTATGGAGAGGTGGATCTGTGGGTGGCGCTGTTATGGAGAGGGGGATCTGTGGGTGGCGCTGTTATGGAGGGGGGGATATGTGCACTGTTATGGGCATAACAGTGCACAGATCCCCCCTCCTCATAGCAGTGCCATAGACCGATCCCCCTACCCATAACTGCCCCGGCCCTGCTGCTCACAGCAGACTAATCACTCACTGCATCTTTATTTTACCTTACAATCGTGACGCTCCAGTAACAACTCTGCAGGCAGAGCGGAGGGCGGCGTAACGTCACTTACTCACGTGACGCACCTGCTCCGCTCACTTTATGAATGAAGGAGGCGGAGCAGGCGCGTCACGTGAGTAAGTGACGTTACGCCGCCCTCCGCTCTGCCTGCAGAGTTGTACTGGAGCGTCACGATTGTAAGGTAAAATAAAGATGCAGTGACTTAAAGTAAACCAACCGCCCGGCGCCCGCCCGCAGATGGTGAGCTACTTGGTGGGTGACAAATCCCACACCCCATATTTTCGGCCAATATGTAACAATATCGGCCGAAATGTATTAGGTACATTTTCGGTCGATATTTTCGGCTGCCGGAATTTCGGTGCACCCCTAATTTCAAATATATGATAGTAAAAAAAACTGCAGTTAAAATTGTTGTGAAGGAATTATGTGATGACTGGCAAAACACAGAGAAGCAAGAAGAAACAGGGTAGACTGACCCCTCGACGCATTATTACAGAAGAAGACTGAGGCTCTCAGCTTGGTTTTTTGTCTCACTTTTCCTGTGTTTCTTTCTCTTTCTACTACAAACTACAAATTGGCGTGGTATTAAAAAGCAGGAAGTGCTCAATCCCATATGCAGTGGTGCATCTATACCGGGGTGGGGTGGGGGGGCAGATCATGCACTTGTGGTTCGCTACTAATGGCAATCCCTAGCAAAAATGCATACAATGGAGGATGCCTGCAGACCACAAGTACCACAATGGACATCCTACACAGGATAGCAAATGTGTGGATGTGATAAACAGTAAAAATAGTATAACAAAAACAAAGACAGGTGCACTCTGCGGTCTTACTAAGCCCTCAAACTGGTGTTAAAATTGAGAGATTAGCCAACATGTCCTACATGAGGACATGTCTGAGCCCGAGAACCGCGCCAAGGTTTCTCAAGTAGCTCGGGACCTAACGCGTTGGCTAATCTCTCAATTTTAACACCAGTTTGAGGGCTTAGTAAGACCGCAGAGTGCACCTGTCTTTGTTTTTGTTATATTATCTTTCTACTGCCAGTGATCTGGTAGACTTCAGTACTGTAACTGTTGAAATGCTTACTCCATTGTAAATGTGAGGGCGCCTGTGCCTTCCCGGCCGATGGTAGACCGTACTTTATCTGTGGTCCCGGTTGGGGACGCAAGGGTCTCACAAGTACTAGTTTACCCTTTAGCCCAAAAAAAATTCTATGTCTCTGGATAGCATAGTAATCTATACTGATTTATCGTTAATGTTCTGTTTTGTATATTTACTTCACCCCTTCTGGGTGCAAAATGTTCAGGATTGCCTCCTCTGACTTTAACAGGCGGCCAACTTCTGGCCTCCGTCAGAGGTTCAGACCACTTTTGGTCTCATATAGGATTGTTTAAATCCCCTTTGGTACTTTTTATATGGAGGATTATTTTCACTAATGTTGTTCTATGTTACTACTTTGTTTGTTCTAGATTTTTCCCATCCCCCTCTCTGTCCCCGTCCCCCTTGACACAAATACTGTGGTAATCACTCACCAGAACATCTTTCAACTCTGATCCACTCAGCGAACGGTATGTACACGACTCACCTTACACACATGGCATTACCCCATGGCGGACCTTGAAATAGTCACAGGGGCGTAGATAGAAGTGATTGGGCCCCACAGCTAATTTTTGTATGGGCACCCTCCCAGGCCCAATCACGGACCGTATGTCTCGGAGGGCATACAGTCGTGTTCATGGGCCCTTATTAATTTTTTCTTTTGTTTGGTGTGTGTGTTTGTTGGGGAGGGGGAGGGGGAGTTGGTCACCAAAACCGTCTTTTTATATTTTAATAGTGACGATATTTTTTTTTATGTTATAAATTAAAATGTTATAAAATTAAAGTTATATAATACATTGGGAAGGGCGGTGATTTGAACTTTCATCCCAATCTCTGCCAGCCTCCTGTCTATAGCTTGCAGTACATGGCAGCCTCCCCTTTCTGCCCGCTGTGTACTAGTGTTTATTTTGGCACATATAAGTGCACACCCGATGCCAGCCCAGGACCATCCTGGCATCACGTGTGTATATATAAAATTGCCAAAATAAGCAGTAGTAGATGGCAGAACAGCGAGCAGAGAGTTGAGACTGGTATGTATCGCATGCTTTATTACAGAAGGCTGGCACAGGAAGTAGTGGGCAGAGGCTGGGATGGCTACCTGGCAGGTAGCCATCCCAGCCTATGCCCACTCCTTCTATTGCCAGCCTTCTGTTCTGTACTATAGCAGAGATGCATATAATACAGGAGGCTGGGTTGGCTGTGGCAGCTACACTGCCTGCAATCTGCTCTACCTGGCCTGCTTTCCTCTATTCTCGCAGTCTCACACAGGGTCCAAGACTCCACAGTCTCTTCTACTCCACCCTGTCCTGCGAGCCCACTGCCCTCCCTCCTCCTCATGCCCAGAACTTGGCTGCAGGCAAGGGCAGGGGGAGGGGTGAAAGGGTAAGAGCCAGGGGGGTGCAGGCAAGGGCCAGGGGGGCACAGGCAGTGCGTACATACCTGAAAAGCCGAGTGATGTGCGCTGCTGTGCTGCTCCTTTTGCATGTCGCGCTGCTTATCCCGCCTGTCGCTCCCTCCTTCTTTAGGAGAGGAACTTGGTGGACGGGCTTAATTAGCATAGTGTGCTGCGCCTGTCGGATTTTACTTTTCTCCAGCTGGCGGCACGGTGCGCTATGCAGGCATTGCCCGTAAGGAATCAATCTATGGGGGTGGGGTGGAGTGGGCGGCCTTCTTTTAGTGAACAAATGATGGACAACAGGCTGGGCGTGGGCCCCCAATGTGACAGTCAACGCACAGTATATGAAGGCATCGGGCCCAGCCTGGAACTTAGACTGTATGTTAAGTTGTTTGAGACACTGCTCTTGGGCGGCCGGGCCCCTTGTCAGCCCGGGCCTTGAATCAGCCGCTTCCCCTGCTTCCCCGATAGTTATGCCACTGAATAGTCACTTATAATGTCAGAGGCTTTAAGACCCCTGCAAAGAGAGGTCTTATTCTTCAACACTTTCATAAAGAAAAAGTCCACGTAATTTTTGCCCAGGAAACTCACTTCAAGCACAATAGGATCCCCAACCTTACCACGATCTAGCTATAACTTATGGTTCTATAGTTCCTCGGATCATTCGAATAGGCTGGGTGTGAGTATAGGAATCCACAAACACTTAGACTTCACTCTAATAGATCAGAAGTCAGATAGAGCAGGACGTTTCTTATTCATTAAAGGGAAAATAAATGTGCAAATATACACATTTAGCAATTTATATGCACCCAACTCGGTGCATAGACAGTGGTTTACAGAAATTTGGGAGCTGATAGAGGAGTTCAGGGAGGGACTTGTCATAGTGGCAGGTGATTTCAATGTCTCCCTCAACCGCAATTTAGACACCTCATCAGGACAATCTGCTATCCCAAAACTGTTAAATGCTATTAAAAAATTATGGACATCTGGCGTACACTCCACCCAACCACTAAAGACTTCATCCCCACAATACGTACCATAGACTAGATTAAGTCGTATTCCCAACTGCTCAAATTCATTTATGCTACGAGGCCCAGATAGGCACAATGGTCCATTCTGTTCATTGTCCTGTCTATTTTACATCTAGAATCCTAGACTCCACTCCCAAGACGTTCTCATGGCAGCTGAACGAAACAATTTTAGATAAACACAATATTAATGAAAAAATAGAGAATAAACTAATAGAATTCTTCTCTATCAATTCAGCTACTGACCCCTCTTCCCACATGATTTGGGAAGTGCACAAATCGGTCATAAGAGGCGAGTTCATCTCAGTTTCCTCCTATTTAAACAAAGAAATAAGTAAGGCAATAGCAACATTATATGACAAGATCTCTAAGCTTGAATTCACACACAAACGGACACGGAATAAACAACGTCTCGTAGAATTATCTGAAGATAGGGAAGAACTCAAGAAAATTCTGAACGCCCAGTCGGCCAAACTGTATCTAACTATTAAACAAAAATTTTTCGCACATGGGAATAAACCCACAAAATTTATGTTAGCAACCTTGAGACAACGCAAGCGTAAGGCAAGGATTCCTGCCATTCAAAGGGAGGATAAATTATTTATGAAGGATTATATTAGCATAGCTGCGGCCTTTCGAAGCTTTTACTCCAACCTATATAATATCAACTAAGCAGATTCAGAGAACATTAAGTCTAAGAAACAAGAGTGTACAAAAACTCTAACTGAAGAACAAGCTCAAAACTTATGCGAACCCATCACCTTAGTCAAATTATTAAATACTCTGAAACAAATGGCTAAAGGGAAGTCCCCAGGCCCAGATGGTCTTCCCATGCTTTACTTCAACACTTTCAAAGATACCCTACTGCCACCTATGCTCCTGGCCTTCAACGATGCGCTATCAGAGACCCCCTTCCCCTCCCAAACCCGCAACGCCCATATCACTCTGATCCATAAACCCCAAAAATACCCTACTCTGTGTTCCAGCTATAGGCCTATCTCATTATTAAATTTGGACTTAAAAATCTATGCTAGAATTCTGTCCTCGAGAATAAAACCCTTCTTAAAAGATCTGATACACCCCGATCAGGCAAACCGATGCAGCGCCCAGGCAAACCTTTATCCAGTACACAGATAACATGACCACTGATGAAGGTCGCCAGTGACCGAAACGTCTGGTCAGAGATAATCTGTTATTCCTTAATTTACCATGGGCATATGGATGATGCAGAAAAATGAAAAAATAAAAAAACACATTTGAATTGCAAAACTTCCAGACTGAGTGCCTCAAATTTTTATCACTTGGATACGGCTTTATAAGCCCTTGATCGGCACCGGTGATACTACTTGAACAGAGTGCGGTTCCTCACTTCTCTACACACTAATCTCTACAATATGCCAGAATTTACTGGAATTGGAGACCCCAACCTCTTCATACGAGAATGGGAGAGAGACTTGTGAAATTCTCGGACAAAGACCTGCACAAAATTTTGGTATCACCCAAACTCACCTCTAGATGCATCACAATCCAAGAAAACGCTTATAAGGTGCTGACTAGGTGACTAGGTAGTACATGACACCAGACAAGCTACACATGATGCATGGCTCCACTTCAGATTTATGCTGGAGATGCCAAGCCGACAGAGGCACCTTTATGCACATATGGTGGTCATGCACCCTGCTCACAAAATATCAAGGCCATCTTTGGATTATCTAACATCAACTTACCCACTTGCCCAGAAATTGCTTTATTATCACTAATACCTGATATACTGACAAACCAAAAAAAATCCCACCATAAATATCATAATATTTTGTCTCTCTGGGTGTCATGGAGAGCCAGTAAAAAAGGGTTAGATTAGTAACCAAACTCCCCTCTGTTTACCATGCAGATACCCCCCGTACTCCCTCCCCCTTAGGTATAACCAGCTACACATACTAGACAATTATGATATAACAGCCACCGAACCTTTATACACTTAAAGGAGATGCAATATCCGACCCATCATGGACCTCTTCTCTCCAACACCCCCTCCTTTTATCGTAGCTACATAATTAATGCTCGAGGTCTGGGAGCTCACCAGTGTCATACCACAGTGCCTACTACCCCCCTCCCTACCTCTCCCATCTTGAATGGGTTAATGGTAACATCCCTGGTGGTTTAGGGCAGTGAAGAGGGATAATTACCTAAACTGAAGGCTGAAGGACTCCTTTCTTCGCCATCTCACACAGATACTGGATCATCAGCTATCAGCCAATCACAGTGTAGACAATCATGCAGGCTTGGTGAAGGTTTGCTGGGATGATGCAGTGTTATCTATGAGAGACAGCAAGGGACATGAGTGCCCGGCTTGAACCCTCTCCCCTTTACTCTTTGTGTAGCTGAACAGACTCCACAGGGTATATGTTTGTCCATGATAAGAACCTACAGAAATGCTTCTGTACTTGAATCAATGATAACAGCATGTCTTATAAGCTGCATCTGTAGAAACAACCAACTTCTGGGTTTACTGGTTCTTTAACACTAGACTGATAAATGTCTATGGGGCCATGATAGATGAATATTAATATGGTAACTGTTCTGTGAACCATGTTGCTTCCTTAACCCAAACTACATTTCATAAAGATGACTTCTAGTCTTTGTCCATTTGGGATCTACTGTAACCGCTTGCTTCTGAGAATTCGATACAGCAGACCAAATTTACATATAAATTTTTCTCTCCAGAGTCCAGATAAAGAAACGCACAACACACTCATATATCAACCCGACAATGTTTTTGAACTGAGTGAAACTACTGCTGTACTGCGTCCATCGAGATGCCTCCTTTTATATCTTCTCCACTCGCTTCGCAGGAGATTATACACAGCCTGACAGGGTCAGGGGAATGAAGAAAAACGCAGCTTATAATGGAAGTCCCCAGCCTGACATTAATTACTGAAGACCACAGGAACATGGGATAGAAAAGGATGGTTCTGTAGAAGCGGAATAAGTAGGAGCAAGTGAATCCATTAGAGACTTCTGATAAGCCTATCACTATCTTACAGCATGCTGCTATCGTCTGAATGCACCGTTCTCTACAAGGTAGAACAATACGGATGCTGTGGAATCTCGTCCAGGAGAGCTTAAAATCTAATTTCTGTATGTAAAGCTCAAAACTGAAGAAAAACAAACTTTGGTAAACTCATTTTTTGTCCAAGAAACACATTTTAAGGCAAGACAAAAGACAATATTATCACTGGGCATCTATAAGACTAGACTTAGTAGAACAAATATAGCTCAAATTGTCACAAAAAGATAACTACATTGTGTTGGAATAGAACTGACGGGTCTTGTCTGTCTGCTACTTGCTCCAGCACCATGCCCAGTATGATATGGGTACCCATGAAATGAAAGCCTGTACAAAAAGCCTTGGTGATGGGGTTTATACTAATATTTCTAAAAGAAAGTTAACACTTACAACTTATTGAATGTAAAAAGTTGTCATATGGAATTAAATACATTTTTACTACATTTTTGATAAGATTGTCAACGTATTTGTGCTTATAATTGCTTAGCTGTTAGGGCAGAAGTTTGAGCTCCAGAGCAGTTCTTCATAAGTTTGTAACTGGGGACAGGAAGTTGCAACTATAACCAGCCATACTGGATGCCATGAAGAACAGTCTTCGGTCACCCAGTCGCTCAGCATGCATTCAACTATACCTTCTTCTCCTCTTTGTACCTCTTGCTTGACTCTTTTTGAATGTTACACTGTTGATTGGATTATTATCTCACTGAGACAGGACCACCTGCTTGACAGCCCACATGGATCCTGGGAGCTGGAGATACAAACCTCTCTTCTCACGGTTTCTACTCATTTTAGTTCAAATGAGTAGGCAGAATGAGGGTAGCTATAAAGCATGATAAGACTTGCAATTTTTAAATGAAAATTATAATGTGTTAATACCAATCCCAGGGCACTACAACAGATGGAAATACATTTTAATCTTAACTGTCCCTCTTTATAGAAAAATACTGTGCAATGTACTAAATTACTAAATTATATAGTACAGATGTAGTACCGATACTTTTTTCTAATACATAACCACTAGGTTAGCATCATATTGTGATGGCATGGGTCACTGCATTGTGGGACAGGCATATGGTGAAGAGACTGGAAATGTCCTACCATTTTTAAGTCACTTTAATGGCAAAGTATGAGAAAGCCTGCTGTAAATAAAGGCTTTTAAGGTAAATCTGAAAAATAACTCTCGGGAGTTGATTTATGCCAGGCATGCTCAACCTGCGGCCCTCCAGCTGTTGTAAAACTACAACTCCCAGCATGCCCGAACAGCCTACAGCTATCAGCCTACAGCAGGGCATTGTGGGAGTTGTAGTTTTACAACTGCTGGAGGGCCGAAGGTTGAGCATGCCTGATTTATGCCAAGGACATCTTTTTGTATGTAACAGCCAGCTTATGCAGCCATTCTTATAGCATGCATATCTCCCCAGGGTATGCATTTGACAATGCTTGCAGATGTTATATATACACCCCTCTTACCTCAAAGCTGGTAACGTGCCCGCTGCTTTGGCCATTTGAGAGCAAAAAGGTCATGATTAATTATAAATGGCAACTAGATGTTGACTGGACAAGGGGCAAGCCAGCAAAAACATAGGGACTGGAAGAATGGACATTTATGTTTCATTTGAATGCTTTTTAGTCATAGTTTTAGCAAAGATTTTATTTATTTATTTATTTTATGCACTTATATAGCGCTACTATATTCCGCAGCGCTTTACAGACATAAGCATCCAACTGTCCCCAATGGGGCTCACAATCTAAAGTAAAGATGAATGAGAAGATCATTTCTCAAAGACTTGGGATTCTATCACCAGGTTTCACCCCTGTCAGCTAAACATATGCTGATGTTCAGGGCCTCATCAGGATTCCTAATGTGGGCTTCTAAATGTGATCCGTAGCCTTATTTTGCTAAAAAACAGGTTTTACTAACCTGTCACTCAAAGAAATAAGGTGCCCAAGGGGATGTGAAGGGATGCAAGGTACCCGCCGCACCCACCGCCGTTCGTGCCCAGCGCCGCCTTTCCAGACTTCTGCACTGCCTCCTAATCCTCTGTGCCGCCTCTCGCTCTCCCTCTCTCCCCCCTCCTCCTGCTGTAAGATATCGCGCGTGCGCACAGGGCTCTGAGAGGCTGGCGCCAGAGTGCAGGTCATACAGGGGGTTGAGCGAAGTGCCGGCACATGCGCACTTCGCTTCAAGAAGCCAAATCGAGAAGTCCGCACGGGCGCATCAGGCAGAGCCCTGTGCGCACGCGCGAGATCTTACAGCAGGAGGAGGGGGAGGGAGAGCGAGAGGCGGCACAGAGGATTAGGAGGCGGTGCAGAAGTCTGGAAAGGCGGCGGTGGGTGCGGCGGGCACCTTGCATCACTTCACATCCCCTTGGGCACCTTATTTCTTTGAGTGACAGCTTAGTAAAACCTGTTTTTTAGCAAAATAAGGCTACGGATCACATTTAGAAGCCCACATTAGGAATCCTGATGAGGCCCTGAACATCAGCATATGTTTAGCTGACAGGGGTGAAACCTGGTGACAGAATCCCTTTAACATCATGCCTCGTACATGATCTGTTGAGATCTGTACATATTACTTTGTGGTGAAAGGGCACCAAACTAAAACCTAGCTTCCCCCTTTTCTTCACCCCTATACCATAATAGGGCAAATAGACACGGGTTGTTTCAGAAAGACATATCAAGCTTGGTTACTTAAGACTACGCTTCGGTTCCTTAGGGTACGGCTACACATCAGGTTTCGGAATGACGTTTTGGAAGCCAAGAGTAGGAATCAATTCATACAAGAGGAGAAGTGGAGAAGTCATATCTGTCCTTTATACTTTCTCTCCTTTTTACTATCCACTCTTGATTTTGGCTTCAAAAACTGCATCCAGAATCCTGAAAGTGTGGCCATAGCCCCAATAATGAAGTAGTTAATTGCCTCCCTCTGTCTCTTTAGACTATAGCGAGTGACGCAGTTAGACACAGACAGCAGAGCAGGCTCTGTGCAGTCGCTGTCTCTTGTGGTTACTCACTCGCTGTTACAGATAGTGCTGGGGAGAGGGGCCCACAGTCTGACATCATGTCGCAATCAGCATGCAAGATGCGCTGTCAAAGAAGAGGACGTAGCAGAATGAGCTGTGTCCCTGGCTGACTCCAGTGTGTCTACCTGCTGTCACTAACGTAAAAGCCCATTCTCTGCCTTTTCGTAGTCGGTGTTTTGGACGCATTACATATATTTAATGTGACAAAGGCTGCACTAACAAGTGTAATCTGTTCTGCTACAATCAAAATACTAACTCACTCAGTGAAACGGCAGGTCTGATGTGCCCTGTATACGTTTGTCATGTTACGGAACATAAATTGTTCTATTTTTTGTGCTTTTTATTAAAAGGCAGCTAAGTGAATCAAAAACGTATACAAGTTCACAAGGGGAGGCACAATACAATGCAATTTAAAGATTATTTGCCCCATTAGAGATAAAAAAAGATTTTGTGTTTATCATTAGTGTTGATCGCGAATATTCTAATCGCAAATTTTTAATGCGAATATTGGCACTTCGAGAATTTGCGTATATCTAGAATATAGTGCTATATCTTCGTAATTGTGAAAATTCTAGATTTTTTTCATCTGCTTCTTGATTGTGGGCCAATGAGAAGGTGAGAAGGCTGCAATATCTTTGACTTTAGGAGTAGTGTTGATCGCAAATTTTCGTATAGCGATTTTGTTTATTGCGAATTTTCCGATTGCCGATTTTTTAAATAAAAAAAATAATGAGTGGAGATCACGAATTCTCGAATATATGACGAATATTCACCCAAATATTTGTGAAATATTGCGAATTCGAATATAGCCTGCCGCTCATCACTGTTTATCATATTTTCGAACAAAATCCAATTATAGACGCGGGGAACTTGAGAAAACACATACCTCAGTTTATGAATTATTACTACATTATAATCAGGAACAAAGTAACATATCTCAAAGTTATAGGAGTCAATTCAACAACCCCTTTTCAATTGAAGATGGCCTGGCGATCAGTTGATGCTTAGACTCTCTCCATTCATTTCTATGACACTTCCAAATATATCTGAGCAAAGCGGTGTGCTCTCCTTCACTTTCAGGGGCCTTTTCTGGAGATATGTGTGGGTCCCAGAGAAACCCACACCTATCTGACATTAGTCAGATAGCCTAACAGCATGCCATCAATGTCTCAGATGAAAAAACCCCTTTAAATAATAAATTCTGCAAAAGTAATTAATTTATTAAAAACAAGTTTTGGGTTGACCTAATTAGAGTCCAGTAATAGGACCTGCAACCAGCATTTCATGCCGGAAAGTATCTGAATAGATAATAGTTCTTCCTAGAAGTGTGCTAAAGTTTCTCAACAGTTAAACTTTTATATGGATGATATCAATTTTAGTCAATCAATAAATGCAAATATAGTTCAATTTAGTACTGATGTATTTATATGTTATTTAGAGCTGCCAGTAGGCTCTGTTCACACTTCTGCACATAACAGATATCATGATGTACAGTACCATCAAATCCATGACAGATACCACAATGCCTAACAGATCCTACTGACTTACAATTAAGTGTGTTGGGTTCTGTTGTAGGTTTTTGTTGTTTTTACAGAAAGAATATAGTGCTGTTCATCCTGGTAAATCTTTTGGGACTGGCTTACAAATCTCCACTGTTAGATTGTATATATTAAAAAAGTTTTTAGACCTGAGAGCTTTACTTCCATGATGTGAAAAGAAAGAAAACTTGTTTATAGGTGTAATGCCCTGGAACAGGGGTACTTTGGACTATGGACATTTGCCCTTATTGCTACTATGCAAATCCATCAACTCCATATTTTATTGCACTTTGAAGGATTACTGTAACTTGCATTGTGATTTACATTATGTGCACTTATATGTTATATGTTTCTTGTAATATATCTTGTTCCTTTGTACTGTTATTACAGTATAACTGCACTGCGGAACGGGTTAAGGCACCAGCTAATATTGGGAGACTTTACGAATTTCTACCTAGGCCAAGGAAGGAAAAAACAGACACACTAACCTTCTGTCTGTCTTAGCTTTGTTTTTTATGTCTGAAGACTTTTTAATTTCCATAGACTTGCACTGAAGTTCTACACAAGTCTATGATAGACAGAAATCATAACAATGTATACAAGGAAAACAGTTAGATCCCCTAGTTTTCTGCAGATAGGGACCAGTGCTTAGTATGAGAGATTCTGCCAGACTACATGAGTGACCAGAAGAAGATGCTGAGATGGGGATACTCTGCCACAAATCCTGGGTCACCAGCCTTTTGAAAGAGAAGGACAGACAGCTCAGGCATTTCCTTAGCACAGAAGCATCTTCTGCCAGGGAGAAGACTGGAGACACCAGCTCATAGTCTTGCCTGTATTGCTTTGCTTTACAGTAAAGAAGCACACTGGTTTACTGCAAACACTGGCTCTCTGGACTTATTTCCCATTAAGATGCACCACGTCTTACCAACTCTTACCAAAACATGGTGACACCTCGACAGTGTCTCCAGTGTATCCTTGGGCCACCCCAAACCTGGCCTCTGCACACGTAAAGATTGTAGACAAAATAAAATAATAAAAGAGTCCAAAAGGGCAAATTATACACATATACAAGTACTGGATTAGATCATGGAATATATAATCGATGCACAAAATGAATAGATACTATGAAGTATAATACACTGCTCAAAAAAATAAAGGGAACACAAAAATAACACATCCTAGATCTGAGTTAATTAAAAATTCTACTGAAATACTTTGTTCTTTACATAGTTAATTGTGCTGACAACAAAATCACACAATAAAAAAAAAAATGGAAATCAAATTTTTAACCCATGGAGGTCTAGATTTGGAGTCACACTCAAAATTAAAGTGGAAAAACACACTACAGGCTGATCCAACTTTGATGTAATGTCCTTAAAACTAGTCAAATTGAGGCTCAGTAGTGTGTGTGGCCTCCACGTGCCTGTATGACCTCCCTACAACGCCTGTGCATGCTCCTGATGAGGTGGCGGACGGTCTCCTGAGGGATCTCCTCCCAGACCTGGACTAAAGCATCTGCCAACTCCTGGACAGTCTGTGGTGCAACATGATGTCCCAGATGTGCTCAAATGGATTCAGGTCTGGGGAACGGGCGGGCCAGTCCATAGCATCAATGCCTTCGTCTTGCAGGAACTGCTGACACACTCCAGCCACATGAGGTCTAGCATTGTCTTGCATTAGGAGGAACCCAGGGCCAACCGCACCAGCATATGGTCTCACAAGGGGTCTGAGGATCTCATCTCGGTACCTAATGGCAGTCAGGCTACCTCTGGCGAGCACATGGAGGGCTGTGCGTCCCTCCAAAGAAATGCCACCCCACACCATTACTGACCCAATGCCAAACCGGTCATGCTGGAGGATGTTGCAGGCAGCAGAACGTTCTCCATGGCATTTCCAGACTCTGTCACATCTGTCACATGTGCTCAGTGTGAACCTGCTTTCATCTGTGAAGAGCACAGGGCGCCAGTGGCGAATTTGCCAATCTTGGTGTTCTCTGGCAAATGCCAAACGTCCTGCACGGTGTTGGGCTGTAAGCACAACCCCCACCTGTGGACGTCGGGCCCTCATATCACCCTCATGGAGTCTGTTTCTGACCGTTTGAGCAGACACATGCACATTTGTGGCCTGCTGGAGGTCATTTTGCAGGGCTCTGGCAGTGCTCCTCCTGTTCCTCCTTGCACAAAGGCGGAGGTAGCGGTCCTGCTGCTGGGTTGTTGCCCTCCTACGGCCTCCTCCACGTCTCCTGATGTACTGGCCTGTCTCCTGGTAGCGCCTCCATGCTCTGGACACTACGCTGACAGACACAGCAAACCTTCTTGCCACAGCTCGCATTGATGTGCCATCCTGGATAAGCTGCACTACCTGAGCCACTTGTGTGGGTTGTAGACTCCGTCTCATGCTACCACTAGAGTGAAAGCACCGCCAGCATTCAAAAGTGACCAAAACATCAGCCAGGAAGCATAGGAACTGAGAAGTGGTCTGTGATCACCACCTGCAGAACCACTCCTTTATTGGGGGTGTCTTGCTAATTGCCTATAATTTCCACCTGTTGTCTATCCCATTTGCACAACAGTATGTGAAATTGATTGTCACTCAGTGTTGCTTCCTAAGTGGACAGTTTGATTTCACAGAAGTGTGATTGACTTGGAGTTACATTGTGTTGTTTAAGTGTTCCCTTTATTTTTTTGAGCAGTGTATATTATAAAGTACTTTTTAGAATTGACTGCTATTCCTTATTTCCTTATTCCAGTAGAAGGCACCTTGTCTTGGCATTTAGATTAAAGGGATTCTGTCACCAAGTTTTGGGCTATACGAACCTTCCTGGTGCCCAGCCACGCCCACCCACCTATGTCCTCCGAATCTCCTCCTTTCATCACCAATAGATTGTTGTAATCTCGCGATGTGTGAGCTCGCGCATGCGCAGTGCCGGTATAGTGTTCCTTCCCTGT